>NW_017672930.1:7559-113303 GCF_001879085.1 Nicotiana attenuata
GCTCAATATGATTATTATTGATGTTGTTTGGGCTGTTTGGTGATTGTTTGGAATTGTGTGAAGTCATATATATAGGGGAGGTGCTGTCCGTTTCATCGTAAAATAGGTTGTGGTCGATACATAATAGTTATGACGCTTGAATGGTAACTATAGTATCGTTTCTATTATTGTAGACTAAGGAGTCATGAAAATTGCATAGCTTGAGATTGGGGCAGTATATACAAGGTATGTGAGGCTATCCCTTTCCTTCTTTTGCACGACTCCGATTGTACATAATGCAATGAACGAGCTTCCAAAGATACTCTACTCTTAGAAGCTAGCAGTACTTACATTGTTTCCCTTTTATGGAACAATTGATGTTGAGGTTACTTCTCTTATTCTTATGTTATCAATGTTGGGACTTCCTGATTCTTATATGGTTCATGGTGAAGAGTTAGTCCTAATAACGTGTACAGAGAATACCGACCTTACGTCACTCCGAAAGGTTTAGAACGTGAGTCCATGAGTCGAGCATGCATTATATATATGTATCTATTTTACTCTACCGAGCCGCGCTATAGTCGGCCGGGTACGGCACCTATTGTGCAACCACTGATCAGTTGGGTTTTACCGAGCTCCACGTGGCCGGGTACGATTCTACCGAGCCTTATGATGGCCGGTACGTTTTTACCGAGCCTATTACGGCCGGGTACGATATGATGATGATGATGCCCACAGAGGCGTATGTTTTAAAAGTTTATGTATATATACATATGTATCATGCATTTCATGTCAGTAGCCCTCAGAGGTACCCAGATGTTACAGGTTGTTTATTCTCTATCCCTGCTTACATTACTGTTCGTACTTATGGTTCCCTGCCTTACATACTCAGTACTTTATTCGTACTGACGTCCTTTTATTTGTGGACGCTGCATGTCGTGCTGCAGGTCCTGATAGACAGGCAGGCGCAGCTCCCCCACCATAGTAGGCTGTCCAGTTCAGCGGTGATTGGCGAGATCCCTTCTTCAGACTTGCCGTGGTCTTGGTATGCATTTTTGTTATAGACATTATGGGTATGTCGGGGCCCTGTTCCGGCTATATTGCAACACTTATGTTCCTTTAGAGGCTCATAGACAGGTGTCGACTCATGTATAGTTTGGTAGGCCTTGTCGGCTAGTTTTTGTTGTATAGTCTCTCATGGTAGCGTGGTAGCTCGTACCTTATATATAGTTTCTTGATTGTCTAGTCATCCCATGTTATGTATGTTCATGCCATCATATTTTATTGTTGGTTGTCCACGACCCATGTCTACCATTTATATTGATCTCGTTAGCCCTAAAAGATAATAAAGAAGGTTAGATAAACTGTATGTTGGTGCTCGGTAAGTATGGCCGGGTGCTAGTCATGGCCCTCCAGTTTGGGTCGTGACATCTTAGTAACTGATTTAATCTGGAACTGGATAAAAAAAACACTTTTGAGGATGAATAATGAGTTGAAATACTTTGGAATTAAGGTCGAGTAAATTTCACCTTCAAATCATTGTGAAGATTGGGCTTGAGGATGTTTAATCAATTGAAGTCTGTTGGAAAATTTGACATTAGGGGATGGAAAGTGTCTTGTGACCACGACACACCAAGAAGACAGACATGTTCGTCAATGCTGTGATCGCGAAAAGATACTATGTTTGGCGTTCTCGAGGTTGGGAGGCCCTTTTTCTGCTACCCAAATACTTTATACCCTTTGTCACCCCTTTGAGCCTGTGTTGTTTTCTTTGACCACCCTCTTTTGGAATCAAGTTTAGAGTCAAGAGTTTTAAAAAAATGAAAAAAAAAAGAAAAAAGAAAAAAAAAATCCATGACCCAAGAGTTCAAACTGGGCAATTCTTAGAAAGTTCAAGTGAAAAAAAAATGAAGAAGAAAAGAACTGTCAAAGGTCCATGCCTCCAGAAAATAGAAGCCGGGGCAACTTGTTTTGAAAACAACAAAAAAAAAAGACAAAAGAAAAAAAAAGAGACAAAGATGAGAAAAAAATAGTTTAGGTCAGATGTTTGAACTACGTTCGACCAGATTCCTTAAAAAAAAGGATACGTAGGCAACCTCACGGTTCGGTCCAACCAAATAAGAAAAAAAAATCCCAAAAAATCTCCAATAGCTGAAACTGGGGCAAAGATTTTATTTCATTTTTTGAAAAGAGTCGATTCCAAGAGCTGTAAGCCTACAACCCCCTCATTTTGAGTCTACTTTGAGCCTTATGTAGTCCCTTCTTTCAAACCCTATCGAAAAACCTTCCAAATAAAGACCTCCCGATATGCCTTCAGGAATGCCAAGAGAAGCATGCAATGAGTAACGGTTGTCACACGACATAGAACATTGTCAAGTTGCTCACAAAAGAAAAAAGAAGGGGGAAGAAAATGAAAAAAAAAAGAAAATAAGAGAGTCTTACTAGTGAAAACCCTCACGGGCACAGTAAGGCGACGGTAAGTAGAGATGAATAAATGAGAGAGGCCATTTGGTGAAAATCCCTCGAGGCACCACTAGTCGAAAGCGAGCATGAAGTTGATGCAAAAAATTGGCAAGAACAAGTCCGACTTCAAAGGTCATAAGAATGGCAAAAGGGAAGATTGGATTAGTTTGATAGATCAGGCTGTTAAGTCCAAAATGCATGTCATGATCATTAAGGCTAGTTATTGAAAAAAAGAGTAAGAAAAAAAATTCTTCCTTCTGTCCTTCCAACAGGGGCATTTCTTGTTAATACTTGTTTCTTTGCATCATTCTGTCCTTCACTCTGAGCCAGCCCTTGTCAAAATAAGCAAGAAAAGATTTCAAAATCTCCTACCACCTTTTCAGTTGCATAAAGTAAATTTGGCTAGCACTCAGTTGTTACTGTCAACATGCCTTGAGGATTCATGCAAAGGCTCCCCCCAAAAAGACTCTTGTCAGCCTACTTGGCGCAAGAAAAGATAACTTGTGATTCTTTCTGACAGACAAATTGCTCAAAAAGCAGGAAATCATTCAAGGTATCAGAAAAGGTCACCTGAGCAAAGATCTCCAGTTGGGATAAGGCTGATTGAGCCACAAATACAAATGGTACTGGGTGTGAAACAATTAGGGTTGATGCAGAGCAAAAGTCTCTTGAAACCGACTCAAGCTGATTGAATAGAAGCCAAGCTGCCCAAGACTCAAGGCCACAAACCGACCACCATTTTCAAAAGTGGCAAAATTTTCTTTGTGTGAAACAGTAACAAAGCAATGCAAGGAAAGTGGTTCAAAAAAAAAGAAAAAAAAAAGAAAAAAAAAAGAAAAAAAAAGAAGAAGAGAAGAGCCGACAAAGGAAAGTTTCTCAAATCTTTGCCTTTATTTGTCTTGCTATTGTGCATAAAATCTTGCCATTGATTTTCACATTTTTCCTCCTAGGATAAAAAGTCCTAGTCTGATGGATTTTCCTCCCAATATAAATCCTAGTCTGATGAACTTTCTCTTAGGATCAAAATCTTAGTCTGATGAATTTTTCTCCTAAGATAGAAGACCTAGTCTGATGAACTTTCTCCTAGGATAGAAATCTTAGTCTGATGAATCTTTCTCCTAAGATAACAAAAAAAGGGGACCTAGTCTGATGAATTTTCTCCTAGGATCAAAATCTTAGTCTGATGAATTTTTCTCCTAAGATAGAAAACCTAGTCTGATGAACTTTCTCCTAGGATAGAAATCTTAGTCTGATGAATCTTTCTCCTAAGATAACAAAAAGGGACCTAGTCTGATGAATTTTCTCCTAGGATCGAAATCTTAGTCTGATGAATCTTTCTCCTAAGATAGAAAACCTGGTCTGATGAATTTTCTCCTAGGATCAAAATCTTAGTCTGATGAATCTTTCTCTTAAGATAAAAGACCTAGTCTGGTGAACTTTCTCCTAGGATAGAAATCCTAGTCTGATAAATCTTTCTCCTAAGATACCCAAAAAAAAAGCCTAGTCTGATGAATCTTTCTCCTAGGATAAACATCTTAGTCTGATGAATTTTTCTCCTAAGATAAGAAAACCTAGTCTGATGAATCATTATCCTAGGATAGAAATCTTAGTCTGATGAATTTTTCTCCTAAGATAGAAGCCCTAGTCTGATGAACTTTCTCCTAGGATAGAAATCTTAGTCTGATGAATTTTCTCCTAGGATCGAAGTCTTAGTCTAATGAATCTTTCTCCTAAGATTAAAATCTAGTCTGATGAATTTTCTCCTAGGATAATAATTTCTTTAAAAAAAAGAAAAAGAGGATGTCTCGAAAAAAAAAGGCATTGGGGCGATTTGTTTAAAAGAATGATTTACTCAAAAGAAAAAATAAATAAAAAATGATAATTTTTCTATAAAAAAAAATCCTTCTTGGTTCATTTTAGCATAGGTACACAAGTCAGTAGTCTCACTTTCCAATATAGGGTCTCCACTCCCTAGTTGATTTTATTTTAGACATAGTGTCTCCACTCCCTAGTCTGCTTTTCCAACATAGGGTCTCCACTCCCTAGTTGATTTTATTTTAGACATAGGGTCTCCACTCCCTAGTCTGTTTTTCCAACATAGGGTCTCCGCTCCCTAGTTAATTTTATTTTAGACATAGGATCTCCACTCCCTAGTCGCTCTTCCAACATAGGGTCTCCAGTCCCTAATTGATTTCATTATAGATATAGTGCTCCACTCCCTAATCTCTTTTTCTCAAGGATACACAATCCTGACTTTTATTGCTTTCAGTAGTTTAGAATTTTGTTACAATAACTCACGAAATTTTCCTAGTGAAAACTGGGGCCGAAAAATTTCGTTCGTTTGTTTGTTTTAGTGTCTGAGCAGGTTATACCTCGAGGCACAGGATTCGAGACGACCAAAAGAAGTAGTCTCAATCCAGAATAAAAGAAAAAAGAAGAAAACAAAAAGAAGTAAACTCAAAGTGCAGAAGTAGATAAAAGTTGTGGAATGCTCAAGACGTGATTGAAGTCACAAGCAAAGCATGTCCCGCCTTGATCCGAGGAGTTGAAAAAGGAATGAATCAGCACCTGCAGCTAACAAGCGTCAAGGTTCAGATCAAAGTCCGCATGAAGAATCAACCAAGACTCAAGATCAAGCTTCAGAAGACTCATAGATAGGAATCTTGTAACTCGTAGCTGGTAGGTTTAGTTAGTCTTTTCAATTTTGATTTTGATGTAATAACGGGACTGCGGACCGGAAACTCGACGGAACGGCACCTCAATCGGCTCTCCACCTCGGTATTCCCATCACTGTTCCTACTTCTGAACTACACTGACCTGATTCCTTTATAGCCAAAGATATGTAGGCAGCTCAGATACCAAGGCTCGGTCACATTCTCCTCTCTCTTAGCTTTCGGTCTCTCTAAATAAGGGTCAGGTCAAAAGACCTGTCTAGTCATTCTTTGTCTGAAAACTCTTCGCGTTTCCAGTCAAAGAGGGGCAGCTGTAGACATGTGATTTTTGGCCCTCCCTAAGATTTTTCATATTTTAGCACGTAAATATTTAATTTAGGCCTAATATAGCTATTTCAACTAATTTTTACTCTTTTACTTTATTTTATTACAAGAAAAATAAAAATTACAAAAATTGTTCCATTAATGTTTTGTAGTCATTTTTAATCTTGAAAAATACCAAAAAAATAGTTTATTTTAACGGTCAGTCTTATTTTAATAGTTATTTTACTTAGGTAGGATTAATTAATAAATGAGATCGCATTTTTAATCTCGTTCGCAGGGAAAGAATAAAACTTGGGCTCGAGCAACTCATTTTTAGACCTAATATTGGACCTAGCCCATAATTCCCAAGCCCATAATTGCTAGACCCATACCCCTAACCTAATCCATAACCCTGTATGATAATACCTAATCCCTATATTGAGGAACACCTAAAAACCCTTCAGATCCGCCGCTTTCCAAAAAAAAAACACACAACCTTCCCCTGTCATCATCTTCACAGAAATAAAGAAACAAAACCTAAGGGAAAAGAACAAAAAAGCTGACCAAAAAGGATACACAATCAGCCGCAATAAACGACAACCCCCATTCCTTCAAACGAGTTTGGGCTGGCCGAAAATAAACCTACTGCGAAAAGGAGAATCCAACCGATTGATTAAATAGTACTCCCAATTCCGACGTCTTCTTCGGCGAGTTCACTCCACGCTCCAGCGGGTGCTTTTCTTCATCTCCTTCTCCGACGAATTCAGATGTGATCGAATTGTCGTTGTTCGTGATTCGCCGGCGAGGTTCCGTCAAACGTTTCGACTGTGGTCCAGTCTTCATTCTAAAGTTTGGTTGCTAAGTTTGGATTTCATCTTGTCCGTTGGCTGTTCCGTGTAAGATTTAATTGGAAATTCTTATTAATACATCAGAGAGGATTTTTGTTGCCCGAGGTCCAATTCTAAACTCTTGCTCATTCTTTAATTTTCAAATGGTGTTTTTGTCCGTGTTTAGTCGAAATAGTTGTTTGCCTTTGCGTTTGATCTTGTCTTCTTTGAGAAATTGATGTTGCCCATACCAGGGAAGTTGATTGACCATGTTATCTAATTATGTGTCTAGTAAAGAAATTCATTATCTGAAAGCATCTTGATTTTCATGATCTATTGGTTTAGCTAAAAACTTATTTGGAATGTTTAACAGAATTGTATGCTTTTGGGCTTAGAAAATTCTTCAGCTCTCATCTCTGTTTGTTTAATTGTCCACTGTAGCTTGCTTTAGGCACGTAATTAAATTTTTATAATTACGGGTACGGTTCCCGTGACATGGTTGTGATACATAATTTTAAATTAGATTAAAGTAGGAGTATCTTTAGCTCGCCTCCGAAAAATGCAAATCTTTTTTCTTTTAAAATAATTTGAGGCGTGCCATGCCAAATAAAACCCCTAAGCCCATGGCCCATACAAAACTAGCTAGATTTTTATAGAAAATTTGAGGTGTGTCATTTTCATCTAATAACCCATGGCCCTCGGATAATTAATACTAACTCTTTAAAAATCGAGGTGTGCCATCAACTGAATTTCCATGGCCCTCGCAAATCTTGTTATTAATTCGAAATTTCGCAGTTGCTTTAGGCGCGTTATTTAAATCGATTTCCTTTATATATTAAATTCGGGTGCGCATTTCATGTGACCCAATTTCAATTCTCAACAGCGTTAAATAGAACGTGTAGCGAACCGCGGGTCCATTTCATGTAACGTGGTTAAAGGTATGTTTTAAATAACGTTGAATCTTCCTAAAATAATTAAAAGCGGTTAATAAGTTAAAAATGTACCATAGGCTAAAACATCTATTAAAATCAGATAATAGGCCAATTATAATAGATTTAGCAACCGTGCTAGAACCACGAAATCCGGGAATGCCTAACACCTTCTACCGGGTTACAGAATTCCTTACTTAGAATTTCTGGTTCGCAGACTTCAAAAGGAAAGTCGAATTTCCTCGATCTGGGATTTTAAACTAAACCGGTGACTTGGGACACCACAATAAATATCCCAAGTGGCGACTCTGAAATAAAATAATCCCATTTCGAATAATGTCACTTTAATTGGAAAAACTCCCTTATACTACCTTTGGGTGTGGAGAAGGGAGGTGTGACAGCCTCAAGTAGGTCCGTGTTATATTATGGAATTAGTTGGTGTGATTGGACAGGGTCCTGGGGGCCTCGGGGTGATTCCAGATGTTTAACGGATCAATTTTGGAATTTGAAGAAGAAGTAAAACAGCTGCCTTCTGGTGTAACCGCACCTGCGAGGTTTTGGTCGCAGGTGCGGAGCCGCAGAAGCGGCCATGGGGGACGCAAATGCGGCGTTGGGCTAGAAGTGAAAAGACCGCAGATGCGGTCCTATAGCCGCAGAAGCAGGACCACACCTGCGGTAGGTGAGGTGCAGAAGTGGAAAGGGCAGCCTGGTGAGAAACCGCAGGAGCGGTAGTGGGGCCGCACCTGCGGAACCGCAAAGCGGTCAAGTGACCGCAGGTGCGGAAATCTTGGAGGCAGTAAGGTTCTTTAAATCGGGGGCTTGGCTCATTTCAACCCCATTTCTTCCATGAGAGCCGATTTTGGAGCAACTTTGAGGTGTCATTTTCACCACCAAGCTTGAGGTAAGTGGTTTATATTAGTTTTAGTTAAATACATCGATTAAGTATATGTTTTAACATGGAGATTAGTAGAAAGTTGGGATTTTGAAAAAAACCTATAAATTTGGTATTCTTGGGTTTGACCATGATATTGGACATGAAATTGAGAGCAAACTATATATTTGACTTCGTGAGGTAATGGGTCAAGTTTATCTTCGAAAACTTTCGGAATCCGGGTGCGTGGGCCCCAAGGCGATTTTGTCAACTTTACAATGCGGAGTTGGGAATTTATATAAATTGAATTGTTATAAGTATTAGGGTATATTTTCATTGGTTTGCCCATTATTTGGCTAGTTTTGGGAGCGTTGGAATCGATTTGAGTCATCGGAAGGGCGTGGAATGCCGGTTATGTAACTTCGGAGCGAGGTGAGTCTCCTTTCTAACCTTGTAAGAGGGAATTGTCCCCATAGGTGAATTAATTGAATATGTGCTTCTATTTGTGGGAGCTACGTACGCACAAGGTGACGAGAGTCCGTGCGTAGCTACTATTATACATATGTCCGGGTAGTCCTAGGTTACATCATGCTTTGTTGATATTGTTGTTGATCGATGTTATTGTTTGCCTTGAGAAGAAATAAGATTGAGGTTGCGTAATAATTATGTTGAAAGGTATTTTAATTGAGAAATTTAAGAATTTAAGTGTTACCATTAAACTTAGTACTTTCAAAAAGAATTGGGGAATCTTATAATAACTTAAGGAATCTATGTGTAACCGCATCGCATGTATGTTTAACGAGCGGGGAAAATTACCTTAAAAGCTTCACGTTGAATTCTCTCTATTTTTTAAAAGGATCAAGAAAAGGATTTTTATTTATTAATAAATTTATATTTGACCGCGTCGCATGTATGATTCGCGAGCGGGGAAAATCCTTAAATCTATATTTGACCGCGTCGCACGTATGATTCGCGAGCGGGGTATTTACTTCTACTACTCTCATGGGAGCGGGCCGATCGCCTCAAGAGGTTAATAGATGCATCTATGGTTCGCGTTGTTCGACCCTCGGCAGTGCACAATTTACTTTTATATTGGATCGGATCGTACACCTCGGCTTATATATATATATATATATATATATATTTACTATTCTTATGGAATCGTGCGTGACATTTGGCTAGAAGCCAGTGAACCTAGTGGGATTTTCCCTGTTTTGAATTATGACAACTTGTGTAATGAAATCCACCATATCTATATATGTGCTCCAGTTACGGAGGGAACTTGCTAGCTGAAAACTTGAATAAACAAAGAAGAAGAAGGGGGATGTTACTAGGTGTTTTATACATGCTTATTCATATAATTGCCATGTTTCATACTTATTCACTTCTCTACTGTAATGATATTATTGGACCATTAGTAGGTGTCGAAGTCAACCTCTCGTCACTACTTCTTCGAGGTTAGGCGGGATACTTACTGGGTACACGTTGTTTTTGTACTCATGCTACACTTACTGTGAATTTTTGTTACACAGGCACATGTACCTCTAGTGGCCTAATGGGCGTAGCATCATGGATGATACGGAGACTTAGGTGAGCTGCATCTCTCAAGACGACCCGCAGCCAGCAGAGTGTCTTTCAGTTTATTATATTTACTTTTTGTCCAAGTTTGTATTCCGGACAGCTATTGTACTTTATTATATTTCCTAGTAATTGGTCATGCACTTGTGACACCGGGTTCTGGGATGATTTCGGGATTATTCAGTAAACAAATTTTGTAAATACATCATTATTTATCCAGTGAAGTTCATTATCCATTGTTTAAATGTTTAGAAGAAATGATTCGAGAATATTAAAATGAGAATTTACTAGTAATATGGTGTTGGCTTGCCTGACAGCGATGTCCGGCGCCATCACGGCCCTTAATGGATTTTGGGTCGTGACAGTGGTTGTAGATTAAGGTGCGAAGAAAAGTTCAACTTGGTGATTGGAAAGATTGTGATAGTGTGTGTTAAGGCCTAACCTTTCTTCATTTTGGCATGATCCCATAACTACATGAGTTTGATAACGATGCATAAAGAGAAGTTCGTATTCCTGAACTTATGTACATTTTCCTATTCTCATAAGTTACAGTATTCTCCCTTATCGGGACTTTATATTCAGTTAAGTATTGCCTTCTTCCAGTCAAGAGAGCAGAGGGTCTATATCTTTATATACAGTATTTCAGTATTTCCACCACCATCGAGCTATAATCGGTGGGCAGGCCCCTGTTGGGAAACCTCTGATCAGATGGTAAGTTATATACCGAGCCTATTGTGGCCGAGAGCCTATGAGCGAGACTAGAATGGCCAAGATACAGAGCCTAGTATGGTCGAGCACCTGTGAGCGAGCCTACTACGGCAGAGCAGTTACACATACCAAGCCTTATAGGGACGCACAGCTATTTTACTTACTATATTGAGAGAGATGAGTCACTATCAGAAGGTAAGCATATCTTCAATTATATTTGACTCCCGGGTACTTTCAGTTATTATATTATCAGTTCAGTTTCAGCTTTCAGTTATTCTGTTGCCATACATACTCGGTACATTATTTCGTACTGACGTCCCTTTTGTTGGGCACACTGCATTTCATGCCTGCAGGTCCTGATAGAGAGCTGGATAGACCTTCCCGGTAGACAAAGTCAAACATCAGCTTGGTTGGTAAGCTCCACTTCTTCGGAGTTACCAGGTCTATACCTAGGAGTCCATTTTATATATACAAGTTTGATGGGTAGGTCGAGGCCCTGTCCCGACCATGATATAGTTCAGTTATCCCTGGAGGCTTGTAGATGCGTCCTGTACATTTTTTACATCAGTATTGTGGATTTACTATCCCTATGTAGATGTTTAGTTTAGTATTGCTGGTTGTAGATGTTATTTTCAGATGATTTAGAATATGGCCTCATCGGCCTAAGTTGAGGGTTACACCTCCAGAGTTCACAATTACAGGGTGGTACGCTTGGGCCGAGTATGGCATCGGGTGCCGGCCATGCCTTTTTCAGGTTTGGGGCGTGACAAAATTCCATAAAATAACGTTTTTACATGTATTTATACTAAGTATGATCGGGCCCAGATGAAAACACCTTTTCCTACGCGAAATATGATTCCCACTCTGTAAAAATTGCACAGGCGCAATGCATGGGGCGACGCACCATGCGGGGCATTAGTGGGGCAATCCAGAGACTTGACAAAATTGACAGCAGCAGAAATTGGGCAGTCGCGGTGCACCACGTGCCGCCCCACGCATCGCGGCTGTGGAGGCTTCTCATAGTGAATTGTTTTAGCTTGCTTTTTGATATCCAGGCCTGGTCCTTGACGTCCAAACACGATCCCGGCTTAATCCCTTGGGCTTTTACTGATACGCTCAAATTATACTTTAATTAAATAGTGTAAGGCGGTCGGTGTCAAATATAATAATCCAACAAGGTTGGGGTCGAATCCCACCACAGGGAATAGGGGTGAAAAGGTTACTTGAGTAGTGTGGAACTTGACTTAGGTCGTAATTCTATTCCTTAAACGTAGCAAGAGAATGATATAGCTGAGAGTTAACAAGATAACTAATATTGTTATGAGAATGTGAATGATTGGATTAAGGAAACTAAGTTTGTGTCCCCATCAATAATGCTATCGGTGTTAATATGATATATTTCTAATGGGAGGTTCTCTTGATATGCAAATGGTGTCTAAATGACTACCTAATATTTTCCAATGGTTGAGTAGTATTTTCTCTTTATGATTTTTCTAAATATTAAAAGAGTTGCAATTTAAGAACAACCAATTTATGCCAAGTAGAACCCACTTATTCCTAAGTGATTCTATTCAACAAGATTTAAATTCTTGAGTTCTTGATATTCAATTCAACCAAACCCTAACCCACTTTTCCAAGTAAAGAAAGAGTAAAATGGAATAGATTAATATTTGCAACCACCAACCATAAATAAAGAACAAGAAATGAATAAATATCAACCAACCATTATATATATATTCAATGTTAAACACCCATTAACATTACACCCATCTAGGGTCCACAACCTTAGTATTTAAAACTAGCTACTCATGTTAAAATACAAGAACAAAGTATTAAATAAAGTCATAAAGCTTACAAAAAGTGCAAGATTCTCTCTTCAAAAGCTTCCAAATTAATGGAGTATTCAATGCTCTCTATATAGGACCTTTTTTAGACTTCTCTCCCCCACAAAAACCCTAGTTATTCTTTTTATAGTGGACCAAAAGTCGTGGTCAAAATCGGACAAAATTGCCCCTGCAGACAGCTTTTGCGACCGCATAATGGTGGCAGACCATGTATGCGGTCCGCATAACCTCCATTCACATCGCAGACTTGTAAGTCACCAGTTCCAGGCTTCCACCGCATATGAGTTATGCGGTTTGCATATCTGTTATGCGGCCGCATTATCCCATCGCAAATCGTGTTGAGAAGCTCCTTCTACTGGAATTGTGCGATCATTATGCGGCTCGCAAAAGTGTTATGCGACCGTATAATGGACCACATATTCTTCTCTTCATTTGGCCAATAAGTATGCTTCAGTTTGCGATCAACATTTGACTTATATGGTCCGCATGTGACTTATGCGGTCGCATACCTGCAGCATTTCTATCCTTTTTTGTGACTTTTTGGCTTCTTTTCCATGTTTTTGGGTATTCAAGCTCATACTACAAAACAGCCAAACTTGATAAGAATTAACTAAAAATGCATTAAAAGACGAGCTAAAATCTAAGTAATTGGTATCAAATGTGCCGAAATTCTATGGCACATCATTTACTCAGACTTCAGACCTCCAAATAGCTCAAATTCATTCCATAACATCTACATAGCTCGGAATCACTCCTACAAGGCATAAAACACAAAATTAGTGCAAAACACTAGCGATTAAAGCTCAAACTCAATTCAAGTGCAGTAATTTAGAGTGCAATAAGGGACTAAAACACGAGATATTAGCCTACCATCAACACCACACACTTAAATCATTGCTCATCCCCGAGCAATCAAACCACACTTTATATAGACATAACCTTGTCGCGCCCCATTTTCTTGCAAAAGCGGGTTTCGATATTGTAACAACTCTTTTAGATGGGAGATAGAGTGCTAAAGAAGATTCGCCGCCTAACAAATTTTTAAGGTGCTTTAGGGCACCTATTATGCAGATAACTCTATTTGACTAGTCAACGCTGCCAAAAATCGGGTAAGGGCTCAGATTACCTCAAAAAGAAGGTGTTAGGCACTCTTCGAGGTACACAACTATGGGTCCCCGGCGAACTTAAGACTATGTGGATTATAATTAGGAAAGATGATCAAATTAACAAAGAGAATAAAAGGTCAAAGGGTTTATTATAACACAATGAGCATTGATATTAAGAATGTTAAGGATTACAAGGATATAACTATAACGGTCTATATTATATGACTAGGTGTATAAAGAAAGGGGGGTCCTAAGTTTTTTAGCCTAAAGGATCACCCCGTGTAACATAAATAATACTTCGCAACTCCCTTGAGGTAGGGAGTTACTCATATTATTCAGCGGGCATAGACTATCATCTCCTGCTACCCAATTACTATGTTAAAGTTGTTTACCTAAAGCGCTCTAATTCAATCTAAATCGTACCCTATGCGTACACTACTCGTCCCATGCCTATGGTCCAGAGGCTTTGGACCTCTATTTGGGTGATTTTAGACTTTGCTAAGACTGCTCAAAATGATAAAACTAGATGACATACAAAACAAATATGACTTTATGTAAAGGCGGTTAAGGGCTCAAGTTAGCCTCCACAGTTAAAAAACAAATGCACGCAAGTAGATTCTCACACTAGGCGTTAGACAATTTTGGAATTGAGGTAAATTAAAGTCATTACGCCCTATAAACATGGTTTCTATGTGACTCTGAATTCTAGCATCGTATATACAACATTATTGCTCTTAGTGGCTTAGACGAGGAGGCATTAAACTATTTGTAAGCTTAGAGCTATTAGCGCTGATTTATAGATATGTGTCTTAAGAAGGTGACATCGTCCTATAGGCTAGATTTCTAATAGTGGCATAGTTAATCAATGAAACAGTGTTTGAGTGTCTAACATTAACATTGTTGATCTCATAAACCATTTTAAGCGAGTGACAATATCCTATAGGCAGGATTTCTAACGATTGACAATTGAAACTGATTTTTGTAATACTTAGCCCCTATAGGCATGTTTTCTAGGCGAGCAATATGATAACAATAGCAATAGTAAATTAGCCAATTAAAGTCATATAGGTTCTAGATGGGCATTAGTGATCCTATAGGCACGCTGTCTAGTAACACATAGCAGAAGACATGGGAATAAATAAAATACTTAGGCTCATGCTTTGATAGTAAACAAGTTGTGTGAGTGTGTGATTCCCCTAGTGGCATGATTTCTACTAGTGTACATGGAAATTTGAATAACACACGACAGGTTAGGCAAAATAACAAATAAGTCATGTACATGCTATAGGAATGTTCTCTACCCTTTCATGCAAACATTAGAGTACACCCATTTCCCCAATTTCACTAAGACCCCAAATTATTTGTTACAAAATTATTGCAGACCAGATGATGAATACAAGTAAAAATATTACACAAGAAATAATAGTAAGCCTACAGTAGGCCCAAAAGGAGATACCCAGTATTGCCTGGGCCTTCAACAAACTCTTTCTTCGCAAATGGCATGCCCAGATCCAAACAGGGGACTATGCCCATCAGCACAGCTCAAAAACCATAAAGGAACTCAAGCCAAACCAAACAGTCATAAATAGACCATATGACCCAAATATTGAATTACACAGAAGTCACTTAAACAACCCAGTTTGGCAGATTCAACAGATAGAATGAGGAAAGAAACTGAGTGTCAAAGATAGCTCAAGTCCTAGTAGTAAAGAGAGTGACCAAAAGATCCTAGTGTGTCAGAGTTCACAAAAGTCTCAAATGGACCCCGAGCAGTGCTCACAGTAGGGAGGTCAATAGAGAAAGTTTTGGTCGCTTTGGATTTCAACCGGCCAAGAGTGGTAGATCAAAATAGTGGAGGTAACAAATGAGAGTGAGAGAACAGTGATCAAAAGATAGAATTTGAAGAGCTGCACTTATATTTTAGAAGCAGACATAACAAGGGTAATTAAACAAAGAACATACAAGCAAAGAGAATCAACAAAACCTAAAGGACAGGGTTGATATCACAAGTTCAAAATCTTAGTAGATTGGGTAGAAAACATTTGTAAGAAGCAGTGGAATCAGATTTTCTGAGATTACAAGATTAACATACAAAGGTGCACAATGTTAAACGAGTCTAAAGTAGAGCACTAACTTAAGGGATTTAAAGCCTAGGGGTCCAAATTATGTTGAATATCCGTCACAACACCAGAAAGCAGACATGCCAACTTATCAATAAGACAAAATAGTATCAAACATTGTAAGAAAATACAAATTAAGATAGCTATTCTAAAGGTCCCAACTAATCACTAGGGATACAGGATAAAGCAAACCAAAGACACAATGAGGGACAAAATAGCATGGGAGCAGGTCGTAGCTGGAGTGAAGGTCTTAACATAGATTAGAACACATTTTAGATGAGAGTCAGTCATTATAGGAATTCAGAGTAGGGAAGCAAACTCATGTCAAGCAGTAAATGTAGACATTCAGGTACCAACACATTAGGCTAAATGAACTTAAGAGAGTCCAAATTATTCAAGTTAAGCATATACATGTCTCAGAACTAGTAGTTTTATGAATCAAATGCTAAAGAAGTTCAGATCATAAAACAAGTTCAATACTAACAAGGTTGCACACAAAGATAGCCCATAAACACATTAGGTCACGAAATTCAGAGGCAAGAATATGCAAGATATGAACACAGGAGAACGAAATTGTAAAAGCCAAGAGACTTACCAATTATCAGTTGAATAAATAGATAACAAGAAAGAACAAATTCCACAGTACTCTGAATACCAACAAAGAACAAGAACCTAGAATCTTAGTGCGTCAGAGTTCCCAAGGGCTTTAAATGAACGCAGTGCTCGCACCAAGAAAAGTTGAAAAATCAAATTCTGGTGGCCTTGGCTTTCAGCCGGCCAAGAACCAAGGTATAGAACAAGAGTATAAGAAAATAACAGAATAATAGCTTCGAATTTTTAGTGAATCTGATGATTAAAAGTCTGTTTCAAAGGGGAATGGGGAGGGATTATATAGTAGTAAAGATCAACACATAAAATAAGGAAATACAGTAAATTAAACACAAATAAGGAAAATATATCATGAAAAATCAATTAGAATCAGTTTTGGGGTAAATCCAAGAAACCCTAGTTCAGACGAGGAACAAAAATTGCAAAAATCTCACTGAATCAAAACCATGGGGTCTAATAGTGAGTGTATCAGGTCAGAAACATAAAGATGATATATAATCGTAGTCAAACGAACATCAACGACTCAGCTTTCATAAATAATCAAATACCCAATACTTGTAACGTTCAAAAGATTGTAAGTATCTCCATGTGTTCAAGAAAGGAAATGAATCATGGATGATTTTCATGTAATGTCGGATTGGAGCTGGGATTTGAGTGAGGCGGCTAGGGTTTCTGAAGGATGGAGAAGGGGATATGAGAGAATACAGAGGCGTCGGGTGGGGATTTGTCTCTAGGGTTTGGGTTTATGGGGATATAAGGAGAGTGGGGGTTTTAATTCGGGTCGTTGATCATATGAGTTCAACGGCCAAGATTAAGAGGAGGGTGGGGCGGGTCATTATAAACGGGTTGTGCCCGGATTTTTAAAGGGTCATTTGGTTGGGCTGCTAAGGTTGTTGGGCCAGGGGTTCATTTGGACCTTAATTGATCCGAAATTAATCCTAATTTTGGGCAAATTTTAAAATAGGAAAATAAGGGAAAAATAATTTAATAAGAATAGTTAAATAAAATACAAAAATGCTATTTATGAAAATTAATACTTTAAAACAATAGTAGAAGATTATAAAAATGTAAGATAATATTTTGACCTTGAATAAAATGATAAATGCAATAAAATTATAAAATATAGGCTATTATTGCAAGATTGTGCAAATAGCTTAAAGAATACTAATGTAATTATATAAAATAAAGTAAAAATATTTGTAACCTGTATTATAGATGCAAATAATAATTTTAGGTAATTAAGTCAACACAACATAGTTTGAAGGAGTAATTAATAAATATCCAAGTAATTTAAATGCAAGAAAATCGATTTAAAGCTCTAAAAATTATGGAAAATTATAGAAAATGCTTGTATAGATTTTGTAAACTAAATAATGATGCAAAATGATGTTTTGAAAGTATATATACTATTTGAGAAAATATGAGGGGAAAATTGGGTATCAACAGCAACTGGCTTTCTTTATCTGGGAATGATGAAAGAGTTGTCGGGTAAAGAAAATGATGACCAATTTTGGCCAAACTGAGTGAGGAATGATGTGATTAGAAAAAATTGGAGGCCGAACCCTAGTTCCTGAGTTACCTACATATCCTTGGTGTTATGAGAATCAGGCCGTGTGTAGTTCTGGATCCAACGATGAATGAAACTGATGGAGTTGTTATAAGGATGATTGTATGTTTCCGAAAGGGTTCTTTTGGATAGGATTGTATCAGATGAATTTATGCGGAGTCATGAACGTGAATTTGATACGTTATGGATATATCATAGAGCAAATATCTGAACGGTCGTAGAGTAAAAGGTGGGCAATTGTTGGTAGTCGGTTACGTTTGAAACAATCGAAGGATGGGAACATTATGAACGGAAACCAGAGCGAAGATTGCTCCTATTTGTAGAACGGTTACCTCCTGGATTACCTGCAAAACTTAAAACACGGTGCATGCGAATATATATATATATATATATATATATATATATATATATATATATATATATATACACACATGAAGGTTGTCTTTGGACGGTGAGGATGATGTCCTTAGACCATGACGTCCTAGGCCATGAAGCGTATGATAAGGGATTCGCAGGCCATGAAAAGGTGTCCTCGGGCCATGAGGATGGTACCTCTGGACTATGACGCCTTTGAATAATGATGTGCAATTTTGAGAGATCCTCAAGCCAGGAATGGTGTCTCCCGGCTATGAGGATGATGCCTTCGGACTATGATGCTTTTGAACAAAACGACGATGTTTCAGCCCCTGAAATGCAAAGATATGATGCTCGATCATATGCTAGGATGAGACAAGGCAAGGCTTAGTCTTGTGTGAGATGAGGGCGATTCTTAGCCCTAGGTGAACAAAAAGATAGTGCTAGGTCTTAGGTTGCGTAGTGGAGATAGTATTTAGTCTTATGCGAGGAAAAGGCAATGCTTAGCCTCATGCAAGAAGAGGAGACAATGCTTGCTCTCATGCAGGGAAAGGCAGTGCTTAGCCTTATGAAATTAGGGAGGCAGTGCTTAGCCTCATGCAAGAAGAGGAGACAATGCTTAGTCTCTTGCAGGGAAAGGAGCGATTAGCCTTATGCAATTAGGGAGGTAGTACTTAGCCTCATGCAAGATGAGGAGACAATGCTTAGTCTTATGCAGGGAAAGGCAGTGCTTAGCCTCATGCAAGAAGAGGAGACAATGCTTAGTCTCATGCAAGGAGAGGCAATGCTTAGCCTTATGCTATTAGGGAGGCAGTGCTTAGCCTCATGCAAGAAGAGGAGATAATGCTTAGTCTCATGCAGGGAAAGGCAGTGTTTAGCCTTATGCAAGAAATGATAAGTGACAGCGAGAGAGTAAAATATTTCTTAGCTAGAGGTGTTTGCTTTCGGTAACTTGTCATCATGAAGGTAGTGATTTGACGTATTTGCGGATATTGTCATCTTGTCGCGCCTGCATCCAAAGAAAATCGTGAGTTTTGTGGGGGAATGGTTGGTTCGTGCTCTTGACTCTTGCTTTTCCTTCACTCTTGTCTTAAGATCCTGTTTGAGTTATCTTGGGTAACGTCTGGCTGTCATAGAAACAAAATTTTCGAAAATATGTATGTATTTGACAAATTATTTGTTAAAAAATATAGTTGTTTGAAATGTATTGTAGTGATATCAAATAATATAGATGAACCAGTGACTGTGACACATTTTAGAGACATTGCAACCTCCTTGCCTTAGAATTGAGGGTCCCCCTCAAAATTCTGCCCTAGTTTAGATGCATACTTCTAACAATACTTTGGTTATTCCACATATGACGAGGTTAGCTGAACTTGCGATCTTGCCCCAATTTCTAATCATGGGAAAATGGAGATTTTATTAAGATGTGACTGAACTCATAGGGCTGCCTACGTATCCCCTCTTAAACGGGAATCAGGTTAAGCGTAGTTCAGTTACATCATGTGAAGAAATTTAAACAATCCCGAACATAGTATCTCTTGACTGTGTCTGATTTGATAGGCTTTGGCCAAATCTCTCCGTCCATTTCTACAAGTATGATTGCTCCTCTTGTTAGTACTCGATGAACCATGTAGGGACCTAGCCGGTTGGGTAAAAACTTCCCCTCAGCTTCATCTTGATGTGGGAAAATCTGCTTTAACACCAACTACCCCGGTGTGAATTGCCATGGTCTGACCTTTTTGTTGAAAGCTCTTGCCATTCTATTCTGGTAGAGTTGACCGTGACATACCGTATTCATTCTTTTTCCATCAATGAGAGCCAGTTGTTTATAGCGACTTTGTACCCATTCTGAGTGGCTGAGCTCACTTCTTGTATGATTCTTAGAGAAGGGTTTTTTACTTCGGCAGGAATAATAGCTTCAGTTCCATAAACCAGTAGGTAGGGAGTTTCCCCAGTTGGTGTGCGAACTGTGGTACAATACCCAAGTAAAGCAAATGGCAGCTTCTCGTGCCATTGTATGTAATTGTCTACCATTTTCCTTAGTATCTTCTTGATGTTCTTGTTGGCGACTTCTACAGCTCCGTTCATTTGCGGCCAGTATGCTGTTGAATTCTTAAGCTTGATCTTGAAAGTTTCACACATGGCCTTCATTAAATCAATGTTGATATTAGCGGTGTTGTCGGTGATGATTGACTCTGGTACTCTGAACCGACAAACAATTCGATCCCGAACAAAATCTGCGATGACCTTCTTAGTTACAGCTTTGTAAGATGCGTCTTCAACCCATTTTGTAAAATAGTCTATGGCCACCAGAATGAACCTATGCCCATTAGAAGCAGGGGGTTCGATTGGACCGATGACATCCGTACCCCAAGCAGAGAAAGCCCAGGGTGCACTTGCTGCATTGAGTTCATTGGGTGGTACTCGTATCATATCAACATGTACCTGGCATTGGTGACACTTCTGAACATACTTGATGCAGTCTATTTCCGTAGCCATCCAAAAATATCCTACTCTTATTATTTTCATGGCTAAGACAAAGCCATTCATGTGCGGTCCGCAAGTTCCGGCATGTATTTCTTCGAGCAATCTGGATGCTTCCTTGGTGTCGACACACTGTAATAATCCCAAGTCTGGATTCCTTCTGTATAGAATTCCTCCTCTTTGAAAGAAATGGTTGGCTACACTTTGGAGTGTGCGCTTCTGAATGTAAGTTGCGTGCTCTGGATACTCTCCCTTTGCCAAATATTCCTTGATGTCGTGGAACCACGGATTTCCATAACTTTCTTCTTCAACATAAGCATAATAAGCCAGTTGTTTATGAATCCCTGTTGGGATAGGGTCAATGAAGTTCTTGTCTGGGTGTTGTATTATGGAAGATAATGTGGCCAATGTATTTGCAAACTCATTCGGAACCCTCGAAACATGTTTGAACTCTATCTTCGTGAACCTCTTGATAAGCTCTTAACATGTTTCTGGAAGATGTATTTCAGTGGGTCCATTCATATGAGATATGTGGTGTATGCACAGAAATAATGCCTCAACATTTGGGCTATCCATGTCAAAGCGATGCAGGTGCGCTCCAGCAAAGGGTATCGGGCTTCGTAAGGTGTGAATTTCTTGCTTAGATAATATATTGCCTGCTCCTTTCTTCCAGTCTCATCATGTTGTCGTAGAACACAGCCAAAAGCCCCGTCCAACACGGGCAAGTAAAGCAACAGAGGTCTTCCTCGCTCTGGTGGGACCAAAACGGGTGGTTTAGATAAATACTCCTTGATTTTGTCCAAGGTTTTATGCATTCTTCAATCCAGCTTGTTGCAGCATCTTTCTTCAGCATTTTGAAGATCGGCTCACAGATCACGGTTGGTTGTGCTATGAAATGTCTGATGTAGTTGAGATGCCCTAAAAATCTCATCACATCTTTTTTATTCTTCGAAGGTGGCAAGTCCTGGATAGCTTTGACGGGTCTAACTCAATCCCTCGGCGACTGACGACGAATTCTAATAATTTTCCAGCAGGGACTCCGAAGGCACATTTTGCAGGATTCAGTTTCATATTATACCTTCGGAGCTGTCAAAGAATTTCCTCAAGTCTGCGATGTGATCTGTACTTCTTTTGGATTTGATGATAACGTCATCCACGTACACCTCTATTTCCTTGTGTATCATGTCGTGGAAAATGGTTGTCATGGCTCTCGTGTAGGTGGCTCCAGCATTCTTCAAACCAAATGGCATCATTTTATAGCAGTACATTCCCCATGGTGTGATAAAGGCTGTCTTTTCGGCATCCTCTTCATCCATCCAGATCTGATGGTATCCTGCGAAGCAATCCACAAAGGATTGGAGTTCATGCTTGGCACAGTTGTCGATCAGTATGTGTATATTGAGCAACGGGAAATCATCTTTCGGACTTGCCCTGTTTAAATCTTGGTAGTCAACACATACTCTGACTTTCCCATCTTTCTTCGCAACCGGCACGATGTTGGCCAACCAAGTTGGATACTCAACCACTCTAAGAACTTTAGCTTTGATTTGCTTGGTGACCTCCTCTTTTATCTTCAAACTCATATTCCGCTTGAACTTTCTGAGCTTCTTTTTTACCGGTAGACACATGGGGTCGGTAGGTAGCTTGTGAGCCACTATGGATGTGCTCCAACCAGTCATATCGTCGTAAGACCATGCAAAATATCTTCATATTCTTTTAGGAATCTGACATACTCTTCCTTTTCTGACGGTGACAGGTGAATGCTTATGCGTGTTTCCTTGACTATTTCGAAATCCACTAAGTTAACTGCCTCAGTTTCGTCCAAATTAGACTTAGGTTTGTTTTCAAAGTTCTCCACTTCTCTGACGATTTCCTCAAGTATTATATCATCTTCCAAATCCTCCGAGTCACTATCCTTATGTTGCGTTGTCTCATTACATGTCACATTTGTAGGTTCATCGGGATAGGTAATAATAATGTTGTAAAGAAAAAATTAAAAGAATAATAATAAATACGAAAAATAGCAATGCATTAATAAAATCTTGAAAACGTTGACAAGTACGGCTCGATGACTCGAGCAATTATTTCAAAACAAAATACTTTCAAAACAAAACACTGAAAATGTCTTAAATGCTCAAAACTATTTTAAAAATATTGATGCTAATTGCCAGGCTACCCAGGAACTCGACGGGCCCGGGATGGTGCAGGAGTCTAGTTTTTTAGAACAGCTCCTTTCTCCACGGTCTGAATGGTGAGGTCTTCCTCCTCCTCCTCCTCCTCCTCCTCCTCCTCCTCCTCAACTATCACACTGCAATCCATGTCTTCATCATCCAGAAACAGCTTCTTCATGCCAGCTAAGACTTCGTCTTCCTCAGACCCCCGCATTATGTCAGCTTGATGAAATGTCTGGTGCAAATGTGGTACTGGTTGTTCCAGCGGATAGTAAGGACCACGCCATGGTGGCAACCAATGGTACTCTTGCCAAGTATATTCATACCCAAGCCCGAAAGTTGTACCATGACACTTCAGTTGTACTGGTTTGGTGATCCCTTTGAGGTTTTTGCCGAGACCTTTGCCAGGTTCATACCCTGTCCATAGCAGTATGCTTTCTATCTTGTTGGTCCACCATTTGTATTTTTCAATTGCGTTGACGCACTCAATGCGATGGTATGTTTCTCCACCCATCTTTTTCCTGGTCTCGATGACTGGAACGGTCTGATTGGTGTAGATGTGATTACTTCCATATCCATGGATGATCACCTCCTGATGTAGAGTAGAAGCCACTGCCCCAGCGGCATGTATCCAGGGTCGCCCCAACAATAGGTTATAGGTAGCAGATATATCCATCACTTGAAACTCAACATCAAACTAGGTTGGGCCCATCTGTAGGCTGAGGTTTTCTCCGATTGTGGCTCTTTGAGATCCATCAAACGCCTTCATAGTAATGCTTCCTGCTCGTATCTCGTGCAGGCCTTTACCCAACCTCTTCAGAGTAGTCAGTGGGCATATATTGAGACTTGAACCCCCATCTATCAGGACCCTGGCAATGAACTTATCCTCGAATTGAATTGTGATATGTAGTGCCCTGTTGTGACTTAGTCCCTCTGGTAGCAGCTCGCCTTCATGAAAGGTGATTTTGTGGCTTTCAAATACTTGCCCGACCATGTTGGCCATCTCCCCGCTAGTGATGTTAGTGGGTACATAAGCTTCACTAAGCATTTTCATCAATGCATTCCTGTGTGTCTCAGAGTTTTGTAGTAGTGACAAGATAGATATCTGAGCCGCAGTTTTGTTCAAATGGTCAACCACAGAATATTCTCTCGCCTGTACTTTCCTCCAAGGGTCATCAGGGCCAGTTTCAACAATAGGCGGCTTAGATGCAGCTTCTTTGCTTGTTCCTCCCAAGTGCTCAGGTGTATAAACCCTGCCAGTTCTAGTCATGCCTTGTGCCGCACCTATTTTCTCCATTTTTTCTTTTCCTTTCCTCCTTGATTCCTGTTGCGGCCAAAAGCACACGCAAGTATACGCGGTCGTCAAGTAATAAAGTGACTAAAAGTCGGATGTCGATACTACGAGGACTTGTGATTAACTATTAGCTAAATTAGACTATCCTAATTATCTAAACAAGAATTAAACCTAGAAGTATTTGATTATTAACTAATTAAATAAAGAAATATAAATAATGAACTTTGAATAGAGGAAGAGCAGATTTTTATGTTATCAATCTAATGAAAACGATCTAGGGTCATAGGCTATCTAACAATCCTATTGTATTCTTCCATTGAATTGACTAACTAATTTATCTAGTTTATTGGTTAACAGGGTTAATATTGCTCATAAGAATCTGTCAAGTTCTTACTCGCCTATTGATGCTAACCTAACGCCTATATGTCTATGGAGTTAGAATCAACAAGAACGCATTTATATTTCCTATAAATCAACCAAGCAAGGCTATTAGGTATATGTCTATCCTAACCGCGAATCCGTTCCCCGATGCCCAGGTTAAAGAACTTGCTCTACTCAATCCTATATGCAATCTACAATTCCCACTTTCAAGTTCAATTCTAGATTCGTAGATAGTATTCAATTTATCGAGCAATCAAATAATTAAGCGCAAGATTGAATAAATAAACCAATATGATAAATCAAGAAGGCAAAATCAATATCCGATAACAATAGTCATGAAAGAACCACAACTCTAGAACGTGAAGTTTAGCTCCACATAGACATGGTAGCCAAACAACAAATCATACAAAGAGAAATAAAAATTACTAAGTTTGGTGGAAGAAATATGAAACCCGGCCTCCACGGCGGCTCCTTGCTCTCCCTAGGTTCAATTCCCTTCAAAAAGTGTGTTAGATCCCCTAAAAGAGGTGTTTTTGGCTTATATATTGCGTACAAAAGTCGTGGGCCAAAGTTCTCATATTCCTAGTCCGACTCAGCTTCAGGGATTGATGCTGGGGTGGATGCTTCGCATCCACCTCGTCCTCCACTTCTCAGCTTTGCATGCTAGGGTGGATGCTCCGCATCCACCTTTTGTTCCTCCATCTCAGCTTTGCCCAGGTGCGGATGCTATGGGGATGCTACGGACCGACTTTACTGCTAAGGGTGCACCAAGTAACCTTCTTCCCAAGGTTGGATGCGACGCATCCACCCTCTTCTCCTCTAGTTGGAGCATCTTTTCTTCATATTTTTGCTCTCCAAACACCCTAAATCATCACACACAACTCAATTAGTCATAAAACCAATGATTAAACTATGTTGGGCATTTTTAACACCAAATAGCAACAAAAGGCGGTTAAAACATGGGTAAAGTAACATTAAAACATATAGAAATATGCCAAACATCACCACCCCACACTTAAACCTTTCTTCGTCCTCGAATAAACCATTAGTATAATAGACAAAACAAAATTAAGCTCTTATCATTCAAAGCACACTACACCTATGACCATGGTTGTTTGCAATAATTAAGCTCTAGCATATGCATTCACATACACTTCCCTTTTTCTTATGCCAAACTTCAAAAATATTCAAAGTAAGACAATATGCTCATAACAATTCTTGCCTCAAAACCCGACTCAATGTCACAATGCACTCATGGATTGAACACTCAACATCGTAGAGAAGTCTAATAATGTTACCTATCCCTCGTAAAACCATGTGCCCTCACAACAAAAGCAAAGAGAATAAGAAGAATCCACACATTCGAATCAAATACTCAAATATATTTTAAGGACTCATATATCAAATAAACGTCGGTCTCTCTCACAAATAAGTCACATGCATGCACTTGGTACCATAGGCTTGCCCTTAAAGTAAATCTCTACTAATATAGGATCGCTCGATCTAAAATCAATTAGGACTTTTATGGTTGTAATGTGGGCTAAGGGATGGGTAGGATATATTTAAGGAATAGTGACTCAACCTCCTAAGCACTTTAACACATCACATGATAACTTAAGCGCAAATTCTTCAATCCACTTCAATTCCACAACTAAAATCACTCCCAACAATTATTTCCTTCATTCTTTAAGCACTATCATCATTTTACACTCCACTATCAAAAAAACAAGATATTTATTCATCTACATTTTTTTTCTTTTTCTTTTCAACTACTTATTCCTCTTTTGCAATTTTCACTAGTGGTGTATTCTTTTACAAACCAAGTGCACCTTTCTTGCTTTCATTAGTTCCTTTCGTGGAACTAGGCCAGCCACTCATTTCCAATTACTCTGTTTTTCCATTTGAAAAGCTTAAGAAAACATCATATTTTAACAGAAATCCAATAATATAAAAATAGAAGTTCCAAAACCAGCGGAAAGAAATACAAGCCCGACCTTGGGTGTCACTAGTCATGAGCAAAAACTACTACAACTGTTCGAAATAACAAAACTAGTACAGTCTGAAAATATCCAACACATAAACTAGAGGAAGATAGGGAAGGAGAAGGCGGAACTGCGGTCACCAAATAGCTGCCTCGCAATCTCGAAGTGAAAGTCCGCACAATATAATCAGCAACCATTACCGTGACCCGAGACACCTGGATTTGCACACAAGGTGCAAGGGGTAACGTGAGTACACCAACTCAGTAAGTAACAAGTCCATCCTATGGGCTGACAAGCAGTGACGGACCAAACCTCAACAGGTAATAACATATAACTGAACAGCAAAAATAGACATGCTTACAGTTCAAGTAATGTTCGATAGTATTTAAATGCAATTGAACCGAACGAAGTTTCAAAACTCAGAGATTTTCATATACCATTGCACAACTAGCATGATCAATATTCCATGAACCTCTACTCACAAGTACTCAACCCCTCGGTACTGTATATGGCCATCAGGCCCAGGGAAGATCCATCCAGGAATATACATATCACTGACCGCAGTCATCCGATACCGAGGACACAGGCCAATCCAGCCTCACGGAAAAGATCCATCTCCCGGTATAATACTTCGGACAAGATCCATGTCCATGGAAGATCCATCCCCCAATATAATCATCTGCGCTCACTAGGGGTGTAAAGACTCTGAGGGGCTTCTCTCATTAGCCCAAGCGCTATAACAAAGCCAGCGAAGGCTTGTTCAGTGTCTCGTTGCGGTGTGCAGCCCAATCTCATACTGTCACTCAATAGCGGGCACTCGGCCTCACTCAGTCATAACTCATCAGTCTCACATGCGGGCTCTAAATCTCATGATACTAGCCCGGTCAACAATAAAATGTGGCAAATAGTAATAATCGAGACTGGGACAGGATATACTATGCATGAAAAAGACTGAGTATAGAATATCCATGAAATAAATGATATGACAGCAAGAAACGACCTCTTGGGTCTCAATAATATCGGCATGAAGCCTTAACATGATAATCAACACGATTTACAACTCAACAACTAAGTCACATAATTACAGCACAGATATCGGTAATAAAGAACCACTAAGGGGTGTTCTGGAATGATCCAGGCCGCATTTCTCAGGGTGCACGCCCATACGCCCGTCACTTGGCATGGTGTCACCTTCATAATAATAACGAAACACATAGTTCGGGGTTTCGAACCCATAGAACCAAGATTGGAAGCGTTACTTACCTCAAGCCAAGACAAACTCTAGCCCGCGACGCCCTTTCCTCTCGAGTCGGCCTCCAAATGCCTCGAATCTAACCAAAATCAATTCATAACCATCAATATATGCTAAAGGAGTGAAACCCGTTTGAATTTAATCAAATTACAACACAATTCCCGAAATTAACCAAACCCGACCCCCGGGCCCACGTCTCGGAATCCCGCAAAATTTACATCAATAGAATCCTTATTCCGCCACGAGTTCATTCATACCAAGAGTACCAAAATCCAACCACAAATGACCCTTCAAATCCCTAATTTTAGGTCTCCAATTATCCAAGCCCTAACCCCCAATTTACCACTGATTTTCCTTTAAATTTCATGCTCACAACGATAAAAATCACCATAATAATGGGTTTAGGGATCAAGGACCTTACCTCAACGAATCCCTATGAAAATCTCCCTTGGAAATGCTCTCCAAAGCTTCACCCCGAATGAAATATTGAGAAAAATGGTCAAAAATCGCGAAGGGTGGAATTTATAGTTTCTGACCCAGCAAAACCACACCTGCGGTCAAATGGTCGCACCTGCGGTCCAAGGTGCGCACCTGTGAAAGTGACTTAAAATCCTCAGGACCGCACCTGCGGTCACTCTCTCGCACCTGCGTCATCGCAGGTGCGCCCAAATATATGTGCTTCTGCGGCTCCACCTGACCTCCTTCTTGGCTGCATCTGCGACTTGCCTTCCGCTTCTGTGGGCATCGCACCTGCAGCCTCCCAACCGCAGGTGCGGTTATGACAGCAAAAATAAACTTCAGCTGCCAAACTCAACTTCAAAATCTCCCGTCAACCATCCGAAATCACCTTGAGTCCCTCAGAACCTCAACCAAAAGCACGAGCAAGTCATATACCACCTTCCAAACTTGTACCAATCATCAAAACACCTAAAACAACATCAAAACATCATTTAGCCACAGATTCAAGCCTAAGAACTCTAAAAACTTCCAAATTCCACTTTTGATCAAAAATCCTATCAAACCACGTCCGAAAGACCTGAAATTTTGCACACATATCCCAAATGACACAACGGACCTACTGCAACTCCCGAAATTCCATTCCAACCCCGATATCAAAATCTCACCTATCAACCAGAAAACACCAAAAATCCATTTTTGCCAATTAAAGCCTAAAGCTACTCCGGACTTCCAAAACACATTCTGATCATACTCCTAAGTCCCAAATCACCCCCCGAAGCTATCCGAATCATAAAAACCATCTTCCGAGATTGTTTGCTCACAAGTCAAATTCCGGTTGACTTTTTCCAACTAAAGACCAATTTAAGAGACTAAGTGTCTCAAACCTTCCCAAAACCATTCCGGATTCGAACCGACTAACCCGATACCACATAACACAAATAAACAAAGCATAAAGAAGCAAAAATGGGGGAAACGGAGCGGTAACTCATGAAACGACCGGCTGGGTCGTTACACCTTCCTCCCAAGTTTGGCTGCGACGCATCCACCCTCTTCTCCTCTATTTGGAGCATCTTTTCTTCATATTATTGCTCTCCAAACACCCTATATCATCACACACAACTCAATTAGTCATAAAAATAATAATTAAACCATGTTGGGCATTTTTAACACCAAATAGCAACAAAAAGCGGTTAAAACATGGGTAAAGTAACATTAAAACATATAGGAATATGCCCAAAATCAACTCCGCAACATAATCCCATGGGATAGCATCAGACTCGTAAGATGGTGTGGAAGCTACCATCACAGTGAAAGGTGTGGTTACCTCGACTTCAAACGGTGCTTGGGTTCGTACCACAACGGGTGTAAGGGTGACTGGAGATGTTTTAGGATCATCTCCCTCTCAGATGTGTCCAATTGATCCCTCTAGATCCCATTCTTTGTCAGTCTCTATCACATTCACTCCCTCGCCTCTGTGATCCGGGAGAGGATTGTTACGAATGTTAGGTGCAGCTTATTTTGCCTGTATAACCTTGGTGTCGATTAATATTTGAATTTTGTCCTTCAGCGTGCGACACTCATCAATCGTATAGCCCTTCATTCTTGAGTGATAGGCACATGTCTTGTTTGGATTAATCCACTGAGAAGAATTTTCCATAACAACAGCAGGAATGGGAGGTACATAACCGGCAGCCTTCAGTCTCTCATACAGTTGGTCTATGGGTTCAGCAAATGGAGTGTATTGTCTGGGTGATCTGCGGTCAAAGTTTGGTCTTGGTTATTTGTAATTTTGGCGGGCGGGTGGTGGTGAGTGATAATTGCGGGTTGGGTGTTATAGGCGTGGTAGGTAGTAGCAGGTTATTGGTATCTAGAGGGTGAAGCTTGGTATGTGGGTGGAGCTGTTTGGTATGTGAGAGGAGACTTGGGACCCTGGGCTACCATCACAACACCTACTTCTTTCTTCTTCGAGATACCTCCTGATTGCAAGGCTTTATTTTTGGCTTGCAGTGCGTTTAGTTTTGTCACCATTCCACTCTTAATTCCATCTTCTATTATTTCTCCCAGCTTGATGATGTTGGAGAATTTATGGTTTTCAATAACCATCAACCTTTCATAGTACTGTGGGTCTTGAGCTCTGACGAAAAACTTATTCATCTATTCTTGTTCAAGTGCTGGTCTTACTTTCACAGCTTCAGATCTCCATCGAGTAGCATACTCGCTGAAGGTTTCCGTTGGTTTCTTCTTGAGATTTTGAATGTATAAAATGTTTGGTGCGTTTTCTGTGTTGAACCTGAATCTGTCCATGAAGTCTGATGCCATGCTTACCCAACTAACCCACTTCTTTGGGTCTTGACTGATATACCAGGACAAAGCATCACCTGTGAGGCTTCTCATGAACAGCTTCATACGGATTCGTTCATCTTTGCCCACTCCTACAAGTTTGTGACAATATGTTCTTAGATGCACTTTTGGATCACCAGTTCCATTGAACATTTCGAACTTGGGAGGTTAATAACCCTCCGGCAGTTCTACATCTGGTTGAATGCACAAGTCCGCATAGTTCAAACCATCAATGCCTTTACCACCTTCGGCACTATGAACCCTGCTAGTGAGCTTCTTGAGTTCTTCCGCCATGTTCTTAATTAGCAGGTCTTTCTCGGTTGGTTCAGGTATGTATAGGGTTTGTTGTGGTGTATGGGGTAAAGTTTCCACATATATGGGATTGCTTTGATGAACTCCGGGAATCTGGGCATAAGGGTGGTCATTGGTTGAGTATTGGGGATCAGGAGTAGGTTGTGGTACATTATGGGGAGTGTGATAAGTAGTGGTTTGTGGGTATTGAGTTGGATGATGATGGTGTTTTTGAGGAGTAGGTATCGGTGGAGGGCTATGGTTCTGAGGAGGTGTGGGGTATTGATATGGTGCAGGAGGATTCGGCGGTGGGTTTTGGTTCTATGTGTTTTGGGGTGGTGCTGGGTTTTGAGTATTTGGATTTTCTTGGTTAGTGTCAGGGACGTTTAGGGTGAGAGAGAGGTTTGCCAAGTTCCGGACCTGCTCAAGTTCTCCTTGTACCTCCAGGATTTTCTGTTCCAGGCGTAGGACCAGTTCATTCTGTGCTGTAGTACTTCGACCATCTAAAGTTTCAATGTTTTCTACCATAGTAGCGTTGTCTTTTCTAATACCGCTCAAATCATCTGTTTTCCTTTCCCTTTTCTTCTGCCTTTAGGATCACTTGGTGGAGGAAGAGATGGAGGACCTCTGGATCTAGTATGATATGCGGACAATGTCAGTATGCACGAACCAACCTTGGGGAATGGGAATAATCAAAAGAAAGAAAAACAAACAAAAGGTAACCAAGTCAGTAAGGGATATTGAAAGAATGCTTGCAATATTAAATATGTTTTGCAAAATCACATAATAATTCGCGTCCTAATTTGGGGGACCTTGTTGTGCCCGAGGTAAGCCTAAGCGACATATAGACTTGGAGAAAATTGATGTCAATAATTGCGTCATTTCATTAATGAGAAAATGAATCAAATCCTTACTAAATCGATAATAATGAGAATGTTATGAATGGCTTTTAGCCTTATTACAATCGAAATCTAAAACTAAGCTAGAAAAACAGTAAAGAACATCATTTTCTAATCTACTTGGTCCCAGAAGGACCTTCCCCGTGCTTGGCTCTCTTGACTCCATCAATCAGGTTCCCCAGGTCGCGCATATCCAACAATAGGTAAGCCTTTGCTAGATGCCTTCCTTCACTGCCATCCGTGTTTTGACAATCTGAAAGCCTCTTTCTCATCTTCCCCTCAAGCTCCATCAACCCTTGTTCCAAATATTCCAATCTCTTTGTCGACTTAGTGGCAATTTCCTTCCATTCGTTGATTGCTTCCATATCCACTTTGTGTTGTTCCGGATGCCTAGCTTCAGACTAGAAGACCCTTTTACGTAACCCCTATACTTGACATGTGCTTCAGCAGCATCATCTATGATCCTATTTTTTAGATTAATTCCCGGCTTGACGTCTCCTACTATATCGTCCACCAGCCATGATGGGTAGAAGTACACATGAGCGGCATGATACCAGTCTGGCTCAATAGTTTCTTTTTCCACAATGAACTTCTGGTTCCACATATGTTGTGCCTCGAACTTGAATGGAACGATGTCCCCTTTAAAATCTGCTTTGTATCGGACCATGTTGGAAACCCGAGGTATAACCTATTTTCTTCCTTCTTGTCTCGTTACCCTTATAGGAGCATTAGGATAGATGCCCCTTAACCCGATCAGTACCAGATGAGTAGTCTCTCTTGACCTGATGATGAACTCACTGCTAGGAAACTATTCAAACATCCAATGTACCTACCCATCTGTCAGATTGCTGAAGAAACGCACCCAACTTACAGCATTTCCAGGTTCTACAAACCTGTCTAGGATAAATGTCATTTTCTTTGGGTGATGCTAAGCTATGTAGTCATTCATTGGTCATCGCATAAGCTCTTGGCGATATTCTCCCCTCTGAAAGTGTTCCAATAACCAGACTTGCGGTAACACATTACAACCTTTGAAGTGTCCGAATCCCTGCTTGCACCGATCCACAACGCGGTACATTTCAGGTAAGATCATGGGGATGATGGTAGAAGCATGTCCCTCGATGCCTTCCATCAAAGTTCTGGCGACCATGTCTAGACGAGTATGAATCCTTCCCCATTTCATTGGAAATATCAACAACCCCAAGAAGCAGACGATGAACACATAAACTCGATGGTGCGTCCAACCCAAATAAGTAATGGCGATTTCCTCATGATGAAGGCGATATGACTTACTGTGCCCATAACGCTCATAAAGGAATTCAAATGGGATGTATTATTTCTTCAAACAAAGCAACTAATCATTTTTCTTAAAACCTAGCATTTTCAGAAAACCGCTAGGGGTGCGATTCTCTGGCACTAACAACCCTGGACGATCCCATGGCAGCTTAGCGAAGCCTCCTATTTCTTCTAGGAGAGGAGTCATTTCTATGTCATCAAAGCTGAAGACGGACCTTTTCTCGTCCCAGAACATGGTAGCGGCCTCAATCAGCGCCCTATTTGGTCGGATATCGAGTAAATATGGCAAGTCACCAAGTACCCTTCTCACATGATTCTTGTCGCAAGGCGCGAGATTTTTTTTCACCAGTCAAGTAGCAGAGGTGGAATGTTTTGACCATGCCAAACCTAAGGACTTCGTGCTTCATTTTCTGCAAATAAATAAAGTTAGCCCTTTCCCCCTCCAGATTTGACAACTTGCACAACAATGATCAACATATTGGAATTTTTCTCCAAGTAATGCACATAACATGACAGTATCCATTGGGATTGTGCAAATCCCGTTGAAATTTGGACAAGGCCTATCTTAGCGGGCTATTACGTTAATAATGTTCTAACCCGTACTAGGTTTAACATGATGCATGTACATTTGATATTGGAGTAAGGTTTCTAGAATGGTCTAGATTGATACTCTCAAGTGGACAACTTGAGAGGGAAAGGCACGGGACCGTCGACAGCACTGCTGATCGACTAGTCTACCGCAAATAAGCCTTTTCGATTTAAAAAGGGTAATTTTGGAAGAGCGCGGACACTCATCAAGCGCCGCTATGTTGATAATTGGCACGAGTGGAGTATGATGTGGAACATGCTTTATGCAGAGATAATAACACGTTGCCAAGTATTTGCATGATAAATATGTAGAAGCAGTAAATACAGTAGTATGGTGAACATGAAAAACATAGAAAAGAAAAACAAAAGGAAGAATTCAGTTTAGTCCGTGGAATATATGCAAGAATGTAATAAAGAAGGTAAGGGACTAGGGATGGGAGAGGCATGATATAGCAGTATTGAACAAAAATGAAGAGCAATGAAGAGTAGTCATAGCAAATAGAGGTGAACGGGGAAGGGGTATGCATGTCACAACAGATTTAAACAAATAAAGGTAATCGGGAAAGGGATGTGCATTTTAAAACAAATGTAAACAAAATAAAGGTGATCGGGAAAGGGATGTGCATGTTAAAACAAATTTAAACAAATAAAGGCGGAGATGGGAAAGGATGTGCATGTAATAGCAAATTTAAACAAATAAAGGTGGAGAAGGGAAGGGATGTGCATGTTATAACAAAGAAAATAATCCACATAAGCCAAGTTCATTATGGTAAGAGCCTAAGTATGAATCCCCAGTAGAGTCGCCATGCTGTTGCGCCCCGTTTTCCCGCGAAAGCGGGTTTCGACATTGTAACAACTCTTTTAGATGGAAGATAGAGTGCTAAAGAAGAGTCGCCACCTAACGATTTTTTAAGGTGCGTTAGGGCACCTATTATGCAGATAACTCTGTTTGACTAGTCAACGCCACCAAAGATCTGGTAAGGGCTCAGATTACCTTAAAAAGAAGGTGTAAGGCACTCTTCGAGGTCCACAACTGTGGGTCCCTGCCAAACTTAAGACTATGTGGATTATAATTAAGCAAGATGATCAAATTAACAAAGAGAATAAAAGGTCAAAGGGTTTATTATAACACAATGAGAATTGATATTAAAAAATTTAAGGATTACAAGGATATAACTATAACGATCTATATTAGATGACTAAGTGTATAAAGAAAAGGGGGGTCCTAAGTTTTTTAGCCTAAAGTATCACCCCATGCAACATAAATAATACTTCGCAACTCTCTTAAGGTAGGGAGTTACTCAAATTATTCAGCGGGCACAGACTATCATCTTATGCTACCCGATTACTATGTTAAAGTTGTTTACGTAAAGCGCTCTAATTCAATTCTAAGTCGTACGCTATGCGTGCACTACCCGTCCCATGCTTATGGTCCAGGAGGCTTTGGACCTCTATTTGGGTGATTGTAGACTTTGCTTAGACTGCTCAAAATGATAAAACTATGTGACATACAAAACAAATAGGACTTCATGTAAAGGCAGTTAAGGTCTCAAGTTGGCCTCCACACTTAGACAACAAATGCACGAAAGCAGATTCTCACTAGGCGTTAGACAGTTTCAGAATTGAGGTAAATTAAAGTCATTAAGCCCTCTAGACATAGTTTCTATGTGACTCTGAATTCCAACATCGTATACACAACATTATAGCTCTTAGTGGCTTAGACGAGGAGGCAGTAAACCATTTGTAAGCTTAGAGCTATTAGCGCTGATTTATAGATATGCGTCATAGGAAAGTGACATTGTCCTATAGGCATGATTTCTAATAGTGGCATAGTTAATCAATGAACCTGTGTTTGAGAGTCTAGCATTAACATTGTTGATCTCATAAACCATTTTAAGCGAGTGACAATATCCTATAGGCAGGATTTCTAACGATTGACAATTGAAACTGCTTTTTGTAATACTTAGCCCCTATAGGCATGTTTTCTAGGCGAGCAATATGATAACAATATCAATAACAAATTAGCCAATTAAAGTCCTATAGGCATGATTTCTAGATGGGCATTAGTGATCCTATAGGCACGCCGTCTAGTAACACATAGCAGTAGACATGGGAATAAATAAAATACTTAGGCTCATGCTTTGATAGTAAACAAGTTGTGTGAGTGTGTGATTCCCCTAGTGGCATGATTTCTACTAGTGCACATGAAAATTTGAATAACACACGGCAGGCTAGGCAAAATAACAAATAAGTCATGTAAATCCTATAGGCGGGTTCTCTACCCTTTCATGCAAACATTAGAGTACACCTATTTCCCCAATTTCACTAAGACCCCAAAATGTTTGATACAAAATTATTCCAGACCAGATGATCAATACAAGTACAAATATTACACAAGAAATAATAGTAAGCCTACAGCAGGCCCAAAAGGAGATACCCAGTATTGCCTAGGCCTTCAAAAAACTCTTTCTATGCAAATGGCATGCCAGATCCAAACAGGGGACTATGCCCATCAGCACAGCTCAAAAACCTTAAAGGAACTCAAGCCAAACCAAACAGTCACAAATTGACCATATGACCCAAATATTGAATTACACAGAAGTCACTTAAATAACCTAGTTTGGCAGATTCAGCGGATAGAATGAGGAAAGAAACTGTGTGTCAAAGATAGCTCAAGTCCTAGTAGTAAAGAGAGTGACCAAAAGACCCTAGTGTGTCAGAGTTCACAAGAGTCTCAAATGGACCCCGAGCAGTGCTCACACTAGGGAGGTCAATACTGGTAGATTCAGAATAGTGTAGGTAATAAATGAGAGTATGAGAACAGTGATCAAATGATAAAATTTGAAGAGGTGCACTTATATTTTAGAAGCAGACATAACAGGGGTGATTAAACAAAGAACATACAAGCGAAGAGAATCAACAAAACTCAAAGGACAGGTTGATATCACAAGTTCAAACTCTTAACAGATTGGGCAGAAAACCTTTGTAAGAAGCAGAGGAATCAGGTTTTCTGAGAATACAAGATTAACATACAAAGATGCGCAATGCCAAACAAGTCTAAAGTAGAGCGCAAACTTAAGGGATTTAAAGCCTAGGGGTCCAAATTATGTTGAATATCTATCTTAACACCAGAAAGCAGACATGCCAACTTATCAATAAGACAAAACAGTATAAAACATTGTAAGGAAACACAAATTAAAATAGCTATTCTAAAGGACCCAACTAATCACTAGGGATATAGGATTAAGCAAACCAAAGGATTAATGAGTGACAAAATAGCATGGGAGCAGGTCATAGTTGGAGTGAAGGTCTTAACATTGATTAGAACACATTACAGATGCGAGTCAGTCATTACAAAAATTCAGAGTAGGGAAGAAAACTCATGTCAAGCAATAAATATAGACATTCAGGTACCAACACATAAGGCTAAACGAACATAAGAGAGTCCAAATTATTCAAGTTAAGCATATACATGTCTCAGAACTGGCAGTTTTAGGTAAAATCAAATGCTAAAGAAGTTCAGATTATAAAATAAGTTCAATGCTAACAAGGTTGCACACAGGGATAGCCCAGAAACACATTAGGTCACGAATTTCAGAGGTAAGAATATGCAAGATATGAACATGGGAGAACGAAATTGTAAAAGCCAAGAGACTTACCAGTTATCAGTTTAATAAACAGACAATAAGAAAGAACAAACTCCACAGTACTCTGAATACCAACAAAGAACAAGAACCAAGAATCTTAGTGCGTCAGAGTTTCCAAGGGCTTCAAATGAACCCCGGGCAGTGCTCGCACCAAGAAAAATTGAATAATCAAATTCTGGTGGCCTTGGCTTTCAGCCGGCCAAGAACCAAGGTATAGAACAAGAGAATAAGAAAATAATAGAATAATAGCTTCGAATTTTTAGTGAATCTGATGATTAAAATTCTGTTTCAAAAGGGAATGGGGAGGGATTTATATAGTAGCAAAGATCAACACATGAAATAAGGAAATAAAGTAGATTAAACACAAATAAGGAAAATATAGCATGCAAAAATCAATTAGAATCAGTTTTGGGGTAAATCCAGGATACCCTAGTTTAGACATGGAACAAAAATGGCAAAAATCTCACTGAATCGAAGCCATGGGGTCTGATAGTGAGTGTATCAGGTCTGAAATATGAAGATGATACAGAATCAGAGTCAAACGAACATCAACGATTCAGCTTCCATAAATAATCAAGTACCCAGTACTAGTAACGTTCAAAAGATGGTAAGTATCTTCGTGTGTGTAAGAAAGGAAAGGAATCATGGATGATTCCCATGTAATATCGGATTGGGGCCGGGATTTGAGTGATGTGGCTAGGGATTCTGAAGAAGGGAGAAGGAGAGATGAGAGAATACAGAGGCGGCGGGGTAGGTATTTGTCTCTAGGGTTTGGGTTTATGGGAATATAAGGAGAGTGGGGGTTTTAATTCGGGTCGTCGATCATTTGAGATAACCGGCCAAGATTAAGAAGAAGGTGGGGGCGGGTCATTATAAATGAGTTGTGCCCGGACTTTTAAAGGGTCGTTTGGTTGGGCTTCTGAGGTTATTGGGCTAGGGGTTCATTTGGACCTTAATTGGTCCGAAATTAATCCTAATTTTGGGCCAGATTTTAAAATAGGAAATTAAGTGGAAATTAATTCAATAAAAATAGTTAAATAAAATATAAAAATGATATTTAAGCAAATTAATACTTTAACACAATAGTAGAAGATTATAAAAATGTAAGATATTATTTTGACCTTGAATAAAATGAAACATGCAATAAAATTATAAAATATAGGCTATTATTGCAAGATTGTGCAAATATCTTAAAAAATACTATTGTAATTATATAAAATGAAGTAAAAATATTTGAACCTGTATTATAGATGCAAATAAGAATTTTAGGTAATTAAGTCATCACAAAATAATTTGAAGGGGTAATTAATAAATATTCAAGTAATTTAAATGCAAGAAAATCAATTTTAAAGCTCTAAAAAATTGTGGAAAATTATAGAAAATGCTTGTATAGATTTTGTAAACTAAATAATTATGCAAAATGATATTTTGAAAGTATATATACTATTTGAGAAAATATGAAGGCAAAATTGGTTATCAACAACAAATAAGAAAAAAGCAAAGGTGTAACAACAATCAAGCATGGTAGAAGGCATATATGTGTATGTGTGGAAACGATGAACAAGACATAATGCATTTCTATCATTCTCTCCTGCATGGAACCACCCTTCATCCCATGAACTCTCATCCTCACTTGCACGAAAATACCATTTGTGCCATTATCATATCACTAATCCTCAATAAGTACGAAAATACCCTTCGTGCAATATTAATAATGTCAAGGAGCACGAAAATACCCTTCTTGCATAAATCACTCTTCCTCACAAGCACGGAAACACTCTTCGTGCAATTCGCTCTTCCTCACAAGCATATCTATAAAACAGTACCAAGCAAGATAGAAAGCATAAAAACATTAAGAAGAGTGATTTAGCATAATACTCCACATTAGAGACATTCATAACTTTTTCACCAATAGGCGAGCCAATATTTCGAGAACCATAATATTCAAGTATTTCAACAAAACTTAAACATGATCTTTAGCATTAATATGGAAACTCAAATATCACAAGAATAACAAATATAGATAGGTGTTCATGATATAAAGTATGTCTTCAACTAAATCGAGTATATTAGCAACCTTAAGAATAGTCTATCACGTTCAATTAAGATATCATAACTAAATCACGATCTCTGGCATGGATAACTATACTCATATATTCATAGAAGCAAATGAAACATAAGTCGAGAAGAACACAAAATTTAACAAGGCACGTAGAAGCATATAATCACCCCCAAGCATAGATAATCCTGAGACATGCATATATGCTCGTCACCTCGCATATGCATTATCCCTGCATGTAAAAAATAATATCATTTATTAGGAAAAATTCCCTCAAACCAAATCTAGGCAAGACACTAACCTCATACGGGATAGTCCAAAGGTCCAAAATCACATTTCCTTGAGAAATCACATCTAACCGGCCCAAATCTAGTCAAACATCAACCAATAAAGTCAACCAATACTATAGGAAGTAACCCCAATCAATAAAGTTTCGACCTTTGAAGAATTCCCAAAATGCCAATAAAAGTCAACCCGGGCATGCGTGTTCGAAATCTGGAACCGATACCAAATCCGATGACCCATATCCTATCAAGTCCAAATATGTGATTAGTTTTCAAATTCGAGTTCAAATCGGTGTTATTAACCCCAAAATACACTTCCTTATCTTCTAGACAAAAATCTCAAATCTCACTTCAAAAATTTATGTCTTAGGTGTAGGAACCCATGAGGATTCAATATATATAATCAAATCCAAGTAAAAACTACTTACCAATAAATTAGTGATAAAAATCTTCTCAACAATTTCCTCTTCCCGAGGTCCAATGTTTTATGAGAAAAAGTGATTAAATTCCTAAATAAGTAAAAAATATAGCAGTTGTCCCAGCCCGAATCAGATGCTAGATGATCCTGAAACTCACTTTTAATAAGTCCAACATAATCCCTACGATATTCCACCCAATATAGCAATTTGAATCACCCAATTTGGCCTTTAAATAAGAGAAATATGATGTTTTGAAATTTTAAAGGAAGTCTGAAATTTATGAACGAACTTAGGGACGTAACTGATTTTTTTGGAATTGTTGCACCAGAAAATCAGCAATTACAAAATCTTCGTTTTAGCACGTAAAAACTCATTTAGAACCTCCCAGACACAAACCATATATGCATTTCAATCATCAAATATGCCACGAAACTTGCTCTCATACTCAAAACACCGAATAGAGGTCGTCTTCACCCGATATTGACCATTGTCAAACTCCAAATTCTTAACTTAATTAGTCTCTCAACCATAGATCCAAAACACAACCGAGCCCCTCGGTACCCCATCCAATCATATCACCAAGTACAAATAGATTATCCAAACTTATCTAAAGCTTCAAAACACTCATGGGAACATCACAACAAAGAATTTATGCTCAAATCGAATAGAATTTCTCTTAAGTTGTTAAATCTTCATTCTTTAAAGAGTGTCTGAATCACACTTAAACACTTCGGATTACTTCCAAAATTTGCATACAAGTTCAATTCAACTATATAGACCGATCCAAATTCTCGGCACACCGATTGGAGTGAAACATCAAAGTCAACTGTTGGTCAAACTTATGAACTCTCAAGTTCTTCAAATTGCCATCTTTTGGCAAATAGTGTTGGATTCTTCTATGAACCTCCAAAACCAAAATCCGAACATACGTACAAGTCTAAAATCATCATACAAACCTGTCGGAACCAACAAAATCAAATTTTTAGTCTATTTACCTAAAAATCAAACCCTAGTGAACTCTTCCAACTTAAAGCTTCCAAATCGAGAGTCATTCTTCCAAATCAATCCCGAATCACTCGAAAATCAAAATCGACCATACATGCCAGTCATAATACATCATATGAAGCTGATCAAAGTCTCAAACTAGCAAACGAAATATTAAAGCTCAAAATGACCGGTCGGGTGATTACATGAAGCTATAAATGATCGTCATATTATACTTGGGCACAGTTAGTACACATCACATAACAAGTACGCATCATATAACAGGAAACGTTCTGGTTTTCCTTATATATAAATAGCAACAAAGATTATAATGTTGTTTTTGAACCTTGAGTGTAACATCTTGTGATCAAATAGCAGGCAAAGATTAGACAACATCTCACACTCATGATTTTAAAAACTATGCTAGTTCACCAAAATCATATACACAATCAGTAGCATCAAATCAAATCAAATTGGGATTCACAAGAAATTACAAACAAGGTTATCACGCCCCAAAACCGAGGAGTACGACCGGCGCTCAACGGAGTAAACCCGACTCAGCAAGCCTGTTAGATTTCCTTCTACCTAAACTAATTCATGAATAAAGAGGAGATGTACTCCATTAATCAAATGTTGAAAATATTTCATTAAAAATTCCCATTTCATTTTCATTAGCAGCTTCAACCATAATTTCCAAAATATTACAAGTTTATAGATACAGTAAAAGAAAATGTGTTTTCCAAACACCAACATTTCTAGTTTTGACTCCCAACATCAACCACCACCCGCAAACTGTCTACGGGGCCTCTAAGTATAACTAAAGAGTAATAAGGAAATGCCAGCAGCAAGGCTCTGGCTATACCTCAAAACATGATAAGAAAATGAACAAAAGATACATGACATGACCCTGTGATGAAGTGGGGCTCACCAAGTCTGCTGGGAAGAGAATACCACTATTACTGGTCGATGCCGCCTGGTGTGGAACCACCTGTATCAATCAAAAGATACAGCGCGCTTGACAAATAAAAGATATAACATGTGCCAACAACTTCAAATAAATATATCAAAGAAGCCTAAGAGTCTAAACGGTCAATATCCACATATAAGTACAAGTACGCACTCGTCACCTCGCGTACACGTCTTTTACATAATTCAAATAACACAATAAATCCCAAATTCTAAGGGGTAGTTCTCCCACACAAAGTTAGGCAAGATACTTACCTCAAAGAAGCTAAATTAATACTATGAAATGATCTTCCCGTGTGAAACAACCTCTAGACTGTTCGTATCTAGCCAAAATAACTCAAATCATAAATGAAAGCTATAGGAAGCAATTCCGGATAATAAAGTTTCGATCGTTAATGCAAACAAAAAAGTCAACCCCGGGCCCGCACCTCAAAACCCGACAAAACTCACAAAATCGGAACACTCATTCTGATATGAGTCCAACCATACAAAAATTATCCAATTCCGACATCAAATCAGCCTTCAAATCATCATTTTACAATTTAGAAATTTTTACAAAACTCCCCAATTTCTCCAATTTAAATCACCTATTTAATGATAAAAACAAAGATGGAATCATCAAATATAACCAAAACCGGGTCAAAAACACTTACTCCAATCCAAATCATGAAGATCCCCTCCAAAATCGCCCAAAACTGAGCTCTCTAACTCAAAAAGTGATTAAATAAAAAAGCCCTCAAAATAGAGTACTTATAATTCTGCCCCGCGATTGACACATCGCGATCGCGGAAATTATCACGCGATCGCGAAGAAGAAACTACTGAACTATTTTGAACGGCATACCAGGGGCACGAATGCGATGCTCCTAAATCCCCAGCTTACGCGATTGCGAAAGGAACAACACGAACGTGAAGAACAAGAAAACTTGGCCTTCCAGCATGGTCGCCCAATACGCGACCGTGGACTCACTAACGCGAACAGGTTGAGTCAACAACCCATAGAACCGCGATAGCAGACATTACTATGCGAACATGAAGAAGTAATAGTGGCTAGTCACCAAACACCATACGCGATCGCAACTTACTCTTCGTGATTGCGAAGAAGGACATCAGACACCAGCAATCAGCAGTCCAAAACATGGAGAAATGGCCCGTAGCCAATCTGAAACACACCTGAGGCCCTTGGGACCCCGTCTGAACATACCAACAAGTTCAATAGCATAACACGGACCTGTTTGAGGCCTCAAATCACATCAAACGACATCAAAACTACAAATCGTACCTCAATTCAAGCCTAATGAACTAATGAGCTTTCAACTTTTACAACTCGCATCGAATCATATCAAATCAACTCAGAATGACCTCACATTATGCATACAAGTTCCAAATGACACAACGGAGCTATACCAACTCCCGAAATCGCAATCCGAACCCGACATCAACAAAGTCAACTCCCAGTCAATCCTCTTAACCTCCCAAACCTTCAACTTTCCAACTTTCACCAAAATGCATCAAATCAACCTATGGACCTCTAAATCTAAATCCGAACATATTCCTAAGTCCAAAATCACCATTTGAAGCTATTGGAATCATCAAAACACCATTCGAGAGTCGCCCACACACAGGTTAAAGTCTGGTTACCACTTAAGCTTCTAAAACAAGAATCATTCTTCAAAATCAATCCCGAATCATCCAAAAATCGAGTCCGACCACACACACAAGCCATAATACACAATACGAAGCTACTCGATACCTTAAGCAATCGAACGGGATGCTCATTCTCAAAATGACCGATCGGAATTTACATTCTCCCCCTCTTAAACAAATGTTCGTCCTTGAACGTGCCAAGAAACGTTCCGAAGCCACGAAATCACTAAATGAACTCACCATACATATACTCGTGGGTGATCCCACGTCACCCAATCCAACGAAGCCCGACAACACCATCTCAACTGAAGATTATTCCTTCCACCCGCACCGATAATCCTTAGAACTAAATTTTTCACCATCTGATCATTTCCCAAAGACCTAATTCCCACATAAACACATTATATCAACCTTAACCAGCTACCACAACTCATGCATACACCCATAAGGTATGACCACCCGACGTAATACATTATCCATATGCCCACAACAATATCTCTAACCATAATAGCTACCCATAATCAAATCTAGCACTTGCAAATAACCTCATATCAGCTAAAACCTTGTCCTAAACCTTCACAACGCTGACAACAACGCAAGAAACATATAGATCTCATAACAACTGACCCAAATCAGCAAGTCACACCTAACGCCACCTGGGTACATATTTCGCAAGCTGAACCCAATAAGCGTAACACGAATATGACTGAATATAGAAAGAGAAACACATGAGAGAAACTATCAAACAAGTCCAATAGGCACAACTCCTTATCAGTACCATACTACGAATCCATTCCTTAAGGGAGAATCAAAACATATGAGCTAATCACAAGGATATTATCCTAATGTAACTCCATCGCGGCACGTAGCCTGGTCAAAACATATCAATCTTACGGAAATACGAGGATCCCAGCCTCAGCTTTGAATTACAAGTAGAATACACATCACATCAACAAAAACCTTCTCCTAACTCAATTTCATGAAACAAAATCACAACATGTAACAGACTTTCTATACCGGTAGAGCACCTAAATCATGAATCATAACCAACCCATCAAAAAATCACATTAAAACCTACCGTAATGAGTAACAGAAAGTTCATTCTAGTCTCATATCTCTCAATAGTGAACAGACTAAAATGGTAGACATGGATTACCATTATAGAATCTCTAAACAGAGGTAAACAGATAAGCAGAGTATAAGAATCACGAAACTCACCCATATATTCTAGTCTCATATCTCTCAATAGCCAAAATAACTGAATATCATAAATAAAAGCTATAGAAAACAATTCTGAATAATGAAGCTTCGATCTTTAATGAGAATAAAAAAAATCAACCAAAAAGTCAACCCCGGGCTACACCTCAGAACCCGACAAAACTTATAAAATCCAAACACTCATTCCGATACGAGTCCAACCATACCAAAATTATCCAATTCTGACATCAAATCGGCACTCAAATCATCATTTTATATTTTAGAAAGTTATTACAAAAAAAACCCAATTTCTCCAATTCAAATCACTAATTTAATGATAAAAACAAAGATGGAATCATGGAATATAACCAAATCCGGGTCAAGAACACTTACTCCAATCCAAATCATGAAGAACCTCTCCAATGTCACCCAAAACCGAGGTCTCTAACTCAAAAAGTGATAAAATAACAAAAGCTCTCGAAATAGAGTACTTAAAATTCCACCCAGGGATTTCCATGATCGCGAAGAAGAAACTACTTCACCCCACAAAAGAAATACGCGAACATGATACCAAGGGCGCGAACACGATGCACCAAAACCCCCAGCTTATGCGATCGCGAAAGGAACAATGCAAAGAACAAGAAAACTTGGCCTTCAAGCATGGTCGCCCACTACGCGACCGTGGACTCACTAACGCGAACGCGTTGAGTCAACAACCCACAGAACCGTGATCGCGGACCTTACTATGCGAACGCGAAGAAGGAATAGTGGCCAGTCACCAAACACCCTACATGAACACGACTTACTCTTCGCGATCACAAAGAAGGACACCAGACACCAGCAATCAGCAGTCCAAAACATGGAGAAATGGCCCGTAGCCCATCCGAAACACACCCGAGGCCTTCGGGACCCCATCCAAACATACCAACAAGTTCCATAACATAATGTGGACCTCCTTGAGGCCTCAAATCACATCAAACGACATCATATCTACGAATCGCACCTCAATGCAAGCCTAATGAACTTTCAACGTCTACAACTCCCACCGAATTATATCAAAGCAACTAGGAATGAACTCAAATTTTGTATGCAAGTCCCAAATGACACAAGGAGCTATACCAAATCCTGGAATCGCAATACATACCTAATATCAACAAAGTAAACTCCCGTTCAAACCTCTCAACGTTCCAACTTTTGCCAAAATGCATCAAATCAACCTACGAACCTCCAAATTCAAATACGGACATACGCCTATCTAAAATCACCATATGTAGCTATTGGAATTATCAAAATACCATTCTGAAGTCGTCCATACAAAGGTCAAACTCTGGTTAATTATTACCACTTAAGCTTCTAAAACAAGAATCATTCTTCCAAATCAATCGTGAATCATCCAAAAACCAAACTTGACCACACACGCAAGCCATAATACACAATATGAAGCTACTCAAGACCTTAAGCTACCAAACGGGACGTTAATTCTAAAAACGACCGGTCGGGTCGTTATAGTGAACGTGAAGGCTTCACTTCTATCCCCCAGAAAATCCTCTTCTGCAATTGCGAAAGACATTATGTGATCACGTTGAACAACTGCCTCCCTGGCCATCACCGCTAACACATCGCATTCACGACCTTTACCATGCAAACTTGAAGCACTGCCAGACCACCCTCTATGATAGTGATGCTCACTCTGTGATCGCATACATGTGATCATTACATGATGTTTTAAGGAAAAAGGACCAAGTACCCTGAACTAAGACCAAATTTCCAACTATATACCTTATCTTTGCAGGGGTCCTTTTACTACCTTGAACTATTTTAAAGCAGAATAAATTACCCCTTAAAATATCACAATCACATTTTAGCTAGGTACTGTACAATACTCTCTTGACACATCAGATTTGGTTAAAAAATTATTTATTTCTTATTCTTTCCCCTTTTTTATTCTTTTTCTTTTCCTTTCTCTTCTTCACTACTCTGGTCATCGCCAATCAAGCTGATAACAAAGACACCCCAGGTTGATGATCTATGCCACAGATCCACCATGATTGTTTCCCCTTCTCTTTCTTTTTCTTTATCGTCTTTTACTTTCTATTTCTTCTTTGCCACAGACCTAACCATGGAAATTTTGATGTAGCCTTATTGATATTTAGAGATCACTAGAGAAATAAAGAATAATATTTCAAAGGTTTATGAATAAATTGAGATTCTGAAATTTGAGCTTTTCATTCTTGTAATCAATTTGATGTTGGCATTATTATTTCGATTTGGAGCTTTTCCGATGTCACGACCCAGAACTACCACTAGTCGTGATCGCTCCTAACATAATTTCTAGGCAAGTCAATCATAAAACAATAGCGGAAAATAACAGTAAAACAGCAATAAATGAGTCTAAAGTCGAGTAAGCATAGATGAAGACCAAACCAATACAACAAATTCACAAGAACTGATAACACTGAGTTATGAGCTCTAACATAAGAATTCAAGTCAATTAATATAATACACTGTCTAAAATAATAATAACAATAAAAGGATAGAAGGAGATGTTAGGGACTACGATCAGGATGCAGAACTACCTCAAGTCTCCACAACAACTCCCAATGTTCAGTTGGGTCCAACTCCCAATTAAGTGTAAAGTGTAGTATAAGTATAACCGATCCTATGTACTCAGTTAGTATCATAACTAACCTTGGCGAGGTAGTGGCGAGATTGGTTAATGATACTCACTATCAAACATGTATAGTTCATGAATATATATGTATAGAGCAACAATACCAGAATATAAGCACAAGGTATAGATAAGACCAGCGGTGCACATAGAGAAGATATGCACAAGCATCGCAATCAAACTTACAGGTCAATATATAGAGAAGATATGCAAAAATAACAAGTCAAGTTACACGTATTTGACATATAGAGAAGATATATATCGCGAATCCTTTCATCAATTAAATCAATATATAGAGGAAATATTCATAAAGGCGTGTATACATTCGGAGGCTAGCATATAGATAAGATATGTAGTAAAAAGCGTGTATGCAACCCAAGGAGCTTGCGTATAGAGAAGATAAAGAAAGTCCAAACACTTATCAGTTTTCATAATTCGTGTGTACGTCATCAAGGAGAAACATGAGAGGACTAACCTAGGGGGATGGATCATTATCCACACACTGCACGGATAACTTACATGTCATAATCATAACATATGTACACACAACTCATGTGCTCTCAATCTTGTCCATCGCAAAGAAATCATATTTAACACCACATGTCTACGAACAACGGATATCAAATCACATACTCATGGACTAAGGAAAACAATATGCTAAGGTGTATGCATGTGCGAAGTGTACATCTACAACTCAAATTTGGTGGGTACGCCATACAGTGACGAGTATCATGCTCAAATAGGATATTAGAACATACATATGATCTCTAAAATGATTCAAGAAGTTCACGTAGTCATACAATTGATTCAACATGAATCATAGAAAGTACACAGTCTGAACTAGGCATAATAAAAGCCTGAAGTCTAATCCAATTAAATCATATATAGCACCCGCATATACACTCGTCACTTCACATATACGTCACTTTTTCACACACTCCAATTAGATAGATAAGGTTATATCCTAAGGGTTATTCTTTCCCAACAAGATTAGGCAAGATGCTTACCTCAACGAGCAAAAATAAATACTCCAAGAAAGTCGTTCCCTTATAAATCACCTCCAACCGCCTCAATTCTAGCGATAAACAGCTCAATAACGTCAAATTAAGCTATAAGAATCAATTCCACGCAATAAAGCTTCAATCTTTAATTAAATCCTTAAAAGTCAAAAAACGTCAACCTGGGCCCATTGATGGTAGGCTATAATCTCTTGTTTTAGTCGCTTATTTCACTCTAATTCACTGCACTTTACTTGTGTTGAGCTTTAATTGGCAGTATTTTGCACTTATTGCGTATTTCATACCTTGTAGGAATGTTTCCAAGTTACGTAGATGTTGCGGAGCTAAATCGAATAATTGGAGCTTTGAGGTCTGAGTAAAAGCCCAAGAGATTAAGTCGAGATCGTGTTCGGGGGTCAAGGATCACTTCTGGACGTCAAAAATCAAGGAAGAAGCAACACTCTGAGGAAATGCACCTAATGTGACGCACCATGTGTAGCACAGTGCGTCGTATCAGTGCAAATATGCGTTAGAAATTTGAGAAGTTCAGAGACTTGTAGTTTTTGGGTCTGGGGGTCTGACAGAAAAATACACTAATGCTAGGCATAGTGTGTGGCATAGTGTGTAGCATCAGTACAAAATTTTGTCAGACAAGCTAAGTTTAGAGAGTTTACAACCGAGAAATTGCACTAATGGTATGCACCCTGCGCAGCATAGTGCGACGCATGAAAAGTAATAAGTTTGCAAGTTTTCCTATTTCGGCTAGAAAAGGGAGGTTTCGCCTGGGCCCAACCCTATTTGGCATAAATACATGGAAAAATGTAATTTCCTGGACTTTTGACATACTTTTGACCTAAGGAAGCTAAGGAGGAGTTGGAAGAACACAAGCACAAGGATTTCATCATTCCTTCCTCACTCAAGACCCGAGTTTGGATCGAATATTTGTTTTCCTATACTTTAATTATATTTGTGATGAATTTCTCTATGATAATGGAGTAGTTCCCTTTACGATTTGATGGATTCGGTGTATTGATGATTGTTTGTGGATTATAACTCTAGTTTTATGTATTGAATCATTTTTGGATGATTTAATTGTTGCATCCATATTCACTTGTTCATGTAATCGAGAGAGACATAACTTGTAATATCTTTGCATTATATTATTGGTTGAGTTCATTAATTCTTCTTAATAATCAAAAGAGGCTAGTTGAATCAATGATTAAACCTAGTTAGGAGGATAATCGAGAGAGGTTCTTCTAAAGACCAATTCACTACACATTCTTGCATGCCTTTACAGTGCTTAAATTAGTTTATCTTGTGAGGTTAAGACTTAATAGAGAGAAGAGTTTCCGCTAAACGTTTGAACTAATAATTGAGTGAATTCGATAGACTCACTTGAACACTAGAAGTGAATTATCTAGAGTTAGATCCCAAGCAATTATCTTGCACCTATCCTACCAAAACCCTATCTTCTCCTAGTGATATCCTTCTTTGTTTGTTTCTTCTTTCGAATGTCATTAGTCATAGTTTTAGATTATTAGTTAATTTTAGTATTAATCATATAAATTTGAACTGTTGATCATCTTTGATAGCAATCAAGCTAAAAACTACGAGAATATTGTTTAACTCCAATCCCTATGGATACGATATAATACTATATTTGATTAGCGATCATAAGTTAAGTGTGTGTTTTGCGCTCGTCAAATTTTGGCATCGTTGTCGGGGATTGGCAATTAATATGTTTGAAATAGTTTTTAGTGCTAATTATGTAAAAAAAAATTGTTTAATTTTATTTTATTTTTTCTTTTTACGCGTGGTGTTCTTTGACTATGCGCAGGTTACAGGTTAAGCTTGGTGCATGACTCGAGCTTCTGAGAAAGAAGTGCTAGCATACGAGCCAGAGATAGAAAAATAAGTGTGACAGCTGAGGAAGGAAATAGATCTCACCGAGATATTAGAGAAGATTGGGCAATCCTCAACCAAAGGAACTATGGTTGGAAACAGTGATGATAACGTAGATTTGGCTGCAAGAGAGGCAAACCAACAACGAGAAAAAGCTGCACGGGATGCTGAGGAAGCAGCTATTTGAGATGCGCAGATTATCTATGAAGAAGAGAAGGCTCAGAGAATTGCTCAAAATCATGCCTTGGCTGCAGACCAGTTCGAAAATATAGCTCCCGAGCCTGGAAGACCACTTGGCGATTATGCTAGAACGGTCTACAATCAAGGCTTATCAAGTGTTAGACCACAACCAATTGTAGCTAACAATTTCAAGTTGAAGCAAAGGTTGCTTCAAACCATTCAAAACTATTGTGTCTTCAGAGGAAAGATGAACGAAGATCTAAACACACATCTAATGGACTTCGAGGAGATTATGAACACCTTTCAATACAATGGGGTGTCACAAGATGCAGTGTACCTAAGGGCATTCCCCTTTTCACTTAAAGATGATGCAAAGCAATAGCTTCGAAGCTTGCCCACGGGATCGATTAGAACATGGGATGAGATGAACAGAAAAGTCCTTGATAAATATTTCTCCTCAACTAAGACGGGCAAGTTTAGAAGAGAAATCCATAACTTCTGCCAAAAAGAGTCTGAAACTGTTTCTGAAGCATGGGAGAGCTTTAAGGAGATAATTAGAAAGTGTCAACATAGTGGAATTGAACTTTGGATGTAACTCTAGGACTTTTAGGATGTATTGACACCAGCCTCGCGTAGAAAATTGAGCAATGCAACCAGAGGCCCATTGATGAAGAAGACTCCGGAGGATATAGTTATAATTCTTGATGAGTTGTCTGAAGATGCAAATCAGTGGCCCTCTGAGAGTGCTGAAAGAAGAAGATCAATTGGTGTTCACCATGTTGATGCTAATACATCTATGCAGGTATAGCTTGATGTTATGGCTAAAAATATACGGAAGCTCACCATAGCTTCGATACAAAGTGAGCCTCACGCAGCTTGTGATATATGTGGAAGATGACACCCTACTCATAAGTGTCGGGCCTCAACTGAGGAAGTGAATGCTGTGCGAAATTATAATTTTAATGCAATGGGTTAGAAGCACCCCGATTTTTCATGGAGTTCACCTGGGGGTACTGCGAATGCATGGCAACAAAACAACCCCAGATTTCAGGGACAAGGAGCTCCTGGTTTCATGAATCAACAGAGGCTACAGTTTTAGCCTCAACAGCCCAATCAGCCTGGTCTAGAAGATCTTATGAAAGCTTTCATTATGAAAACTAATGAAAGATTTGAAGTACAAGGGGCAACAATTCTAAAATTAGACAAGACAATTGCAACAATATTATCTGAGAGGGTTCCAGGAACTCTCTCGGCTGATATTGAAAGAAATCCCAAAGAAACGGTGAATGATGTAACCGTGAGAAGTGGCAAGTGTTGAAAGATCCCACCCCAATCCAAAAAGATGTGATACTTGAAAAAGAAAGTGGGGAGCAGTTGAAGAATGATGTTGATAAGAAGAAAAAAGGCCAGAAGAAAGCTGAGAAAAGAAGGAAGAAGAAAATTCGAGAAGGGAGGAACCTGGGGAAAGCGAGCATATGCCTGCTTTACCTTTTCTCCAAAAGCTATGTAGAGAAAAGTTGGAATAGCGATTTGAGAGATTTCTGGACGTGCTAAAACAGGTTCATGTAAACTTTCCATTCACATAAGTGCTCTCACAAATGCCTGCCTATGTTAAGTTCTTGAAGGAGATCCTGACGAAGAAGAGGATAATAGAGGAGACTGCAGTGGTCAAGCTCACAGAGCATTGCAGCGCGATATTGCAAAATAAACTCCCACAAAAGTGTGGAGATCCAGGGAGTTTTACTATACCTTGCTCATTAGGAACTATTAATTTTAATAAATCTTTATGTGACTTTGGTGCCTCAATTAATTTAATGCCTCTATCTATTTACAGGAAACTGGAGAAGGAGATTGAAGAGATAAGGTCTTCACCAATATCTTTGCAGCTGGCAGGCCAAACGACTTTAATACACGAGGGGATAGTGGAAGATGTGTTAGTTCGGGTGGATAAGTCTGTATTTCATGTAGATTTTGTAGTGGTGAAAATAGAGGAAAACAAGGAGGTCACTCTCATCCTAGGAAAACCATTCTTAGCGACGGGCATAGCTATATTAGATATACAAGAGAGAAAACTCATGCCTAGAGTGGGTGAGGAAATTGTGACTTTCAAGATGGATGTAGAAAAGGGGGCGCAAAAGGACAAACCAGCTGCAAGTGTTGAGTGGAAAATAAAGGGCTCGAAAGAGAAGGTTGGTGAGTGAGAAAGATAAGTGTGTACCCAAAAAAGGCCGAGAAGCAGTTGTCTGCATGGATGTGTGCATTAGTTCGGGCACGAGGAATGGAGCCCGACTTCGACTCAGATTCGGACTAGATATTCAGGGAAGTTTCCTTTACCTTATGCTTTTTAATTGTGTGTCATAGGGACATGCCACAACTTAAAGAGTGGGATGTGGAACATTTGTATGTTGTATGTATATGTGTTTCTTTTTGTTAGTTTTAGTAGCTAGAAAAATTGGGGGGGGAAAATATTAAAATTTTAAAAAAAAATTAATTTTTCCCGACGATGGATATCATCGACAGGTTTCTTGAGGGATTTAAGTCGAAGGAAAAACACAAAAAGATTTTCTTTTGTAGGTAGTGTAACAATTCCTACTTGATTTTTCTTTATGCCACGTTTCTTTTACAAGGGTTTTGTTTGAACTGGGTGTAGTTAGTTTTTATTTTGTTAGGAGTAGGAAACCTTGTGCTATAATTTGAATTGATAGAAATATCCCTTGACTTTATTATACCCTGAGAATATTGAGTACCTTAGTTGTGATGCATAGGTTTAGTTTTTTACTCTTGTATAAGTACCTTAAATTGTATGATTTTAACTTTGCTTAACTGTTTTTACTAAAGTGTCTTGATGATTTCGATCTTGAATGAGTTATGTTCCATGTGTGTGCGAGGTGTTTGTGTTATTCTGTGCTTTGCATTTGGTGTCTAGAACTTGCCACGTGTGTTTGCAAAGCAAAATAGTAGTTTTATTCGGTCGTGGAAGTGATATAGGCATTTTTTTGTTGATCCAGATATATGTTTTACCCACCTAATTGTTATGTATCTTAGTTAACCCCTTTGAGCCTGTAATCTTGTTTCTTTAGCAACCATATTACAAGCCTTACCCATTTGTTTGAATTGACCATCTATTTGAACCTTTTACCTCTCGTGAGCACTTGAATTTGTTATGAACTTTGTAAAAGTTAATGTGAGGGGTGTTGGTTGGGTTTTTGAGTGGAACTGTTGAAATAATGAGAAAGGTGCACTGTTTTGGAATAAATAAGAGCCACTTGAAGTGGAAAAAAAAAAGTAAATAAAAAAAAGTGTATTGTTGTGCAAATATTCCTTGATAGTGGTAACTCTTGATGTATTTGTGCTTAAAGAAGTAGGAGTTAATGTATATTGATATGAAGGTAGAGTTATGGTTTGACATAAGTGTGGGGTTTTGAACGAGTAATTATGTATTAAAGTGCTTAGGGGGGTGTAGGCACTCTATATCTAAATGTATCCTACCCATCCCGCAGCCTACATTACAACCACTAAATTCCTGGTTGATCTTTGACTGAATGAGCTCAATTAGTAGAGTAGTACACTACGAGCAAGCCTATGGTACGTCTTTTGTGGCATATAAATGTTGTTTCTGAGAGTGAGTGAATTCTTTCTATCTTGAGTTCCTGATTGTTCTTAAATTTTATTGTGTGTGGAACTACTCTCGATAGTTGGGTGAGGGCGCTTGATTCACGAAGGAAAGGTAATGTCGTTGACCTCTATGTTAGAGTAAGTGAGCGGGTTGTGAAAAATGCATGGTGCTTTTGAGTCAAATCTTGAGGCAAGGATGTTACGTTAGAGTGCTTAGTCTGTTCTAAATATTCTTGGTATGATGAGTTAGGAGAGTTGTTTAAAAGGCCATCTTTATGTGAACTGTAGTTTGATTGCTCGAGGACGAGCAATGGTTAAAGTGTGGGGTGTTGATGGTAGGCTATAATCTCGTGTTTTAGTCGCTTATTGCACTCTAATTCACGGCACTTTACTTGTGTTGAGCTTTAATTGGTAGTATTATGCAGTTATTCCGTATTTTATACCTTGTAGGAATGATTCTGAGTTATGTAGATGTTGTGGATCTAAATCAAATAATTGGAGCTTTGAAGTCTGAGTAAAAGCCCAAGAGATTAAGCCGGGATCGTGTTTGGGGGTCGAGGATCACTTCTGGACATCAAAATCAAGGAAGAAGCAACAGTTTGAGGAAATGCACTAATGCGACGCACCATACGTAGCACAGTGCGTCGCATCAGTCCAAATATGCATCAGAAATTTGAGAAGTTGAGAGACTTGTAGTTTTTGGGTCTGACAGAAAAATACACTAATGCTAGGCATAGTGCGTAGCATCAGTACAAAATGTTGTCAGACAAGCTAAGTCAAAGAGTTTACAACCAAGACAATTTCACTAATGCTTACGCACCCTGCGTAGCATAGTGCGACGCATGAAAAGTGATAAGTTTGCAAGTTTTCCTATTTCGGCTAGGAAAGGGAGGTTTCGTCTGGGCCTGACCCTACTAGGTATAAATACATGGAAAAATGTTATTTTCTGGATTTTTGACATACTTTTGATCCAAGGAAGCTGAGGAGTTGGAAGAACACAAGCACAAGGATTTCATCATTCCTTCCTCACTTAAGACCCGATTTTGGATCGAATCTATGTTTTCCTGTACTTTAATTATATTTGTGATGAATTTCTCCATGATTATGGAGTAGTTCCCTTTAGGGTTTGATGGATTTGTTGTATTGATGATTGTTTGTTGAATATAACTCTATTTATATTATTGAATCGTTTTTGGATGATTTAATTGTTCCATCTATATTCACTTGTTCATGTAATCGAGAGGGGCATAACTTGTGATATCTTTGCATTATATTGTCGGTTGAGTTCATTAATTCTTCTTAGTAATCAAAAGAGACTAGTTGAATCATTGATTAAACCTAGTTAGGAGATAAATGAGAGAGGTTCACCTAAAGACCAATTCACTACGCATTCTTGCATACCTTCACGGTGCTTAAATTGGTTCATCTTGTGAGGTTGAGACTTAATCGAGAGAGGATTTTTCGTTAAACGTTTGAACTAATAATTAAGTGAATTCGAGAGACTCACTTGAACATTAGAAATGAATTATCTATAGTTAGATCCCAAGCAATTATCTTGCACATATCCTATCAAAACCCTATCTTCTCCCACTGATAACCTTCTTTGCTTGTTCCATGTTTCGATTGTCATTAGTCAAGAGCTTTAGATTCTTAGTTAATTTTAGTATTAATCACATAAATATCAACTGCATCAATCTAGAAACTACGAGAATACTGTTTAACTCCAGTCTCTGTGGATAAGATATAATACTATACTATATTTTATTAGCGAGCATAGGTTAAGTGTGTTTTTTGCGCTCGTCACCCACATGGTCAAAGCCCGAGTCAAGGAGTAGATCCCAGCTACCAATTGCTCCACGAGTCCAAATATGTATTTGGTTTCCAAATCCAAGTCCAAATCATAACTCAAAACCTCAATTTTCTCTCTCTTATATAGCCACAAACAACTCGATACAATCAACACAAGCTATAGGAATCAATTCCATACGAAAATGCTAAGTTCTTAATCAAAGGTCAAAAAGTCAACTCAAAAGGTTAATCCCGGGACCACGTCTCGGAATCCAACAAAAGTTACAAAATCCGAACACCCATTCAACCACGAGTCCAACCATATCAAAATTACTCAAATCCGACACCAAATTGTCACTCAAATTCCCAATTCTTACTCTCCAATTCCTAGCCCAAAACTCCCAAAATTACACCTTAAAAACACATAAATTAGGTGGGAAATTCAATGGGTAATCAATACAATTAGATAAAAATGACCAAAAGTGGCTTACCTCAAGAAATCAAGCGAAACCCCTCTTTAAATTCGCCTCCAATCGAGCTTGCAAAGTCCAAAAATGATTAAAATCTCGGAACCCTTCAATTTTAATTACTGCTCAGGCCTTTCGCTTTTGCGGCCCAAAATTCGCATCTGCGGAATCGCTTTTGTGATGAAAACTCCGCTTCTGCGAAGTTCCCAAGCTCCACATCTGACCCCCCCCCCCCGAAGTTCGCTTCTGCGGAAGTGCTTCTGCGGAACACCGGTTATCCTTGCTTCTCCCCCTCAATCCGCTTCTGCGACCTCCTTTCTGCAGGTGCGACTCCACTTCTGCGGATCACCTCTTCGCACCTGCGATCGCTGCCCAACTCTTTCCAGACCGCACCTGCAACCACTTCTTCGTTTCTGCGGTCACGCACCTGCGACTAATCCTCTGCAGGTGCGATGACACCAGACATCAGCAGCCCAGTAATTCCCCTAAGTCAAAATCCAATCTGATATCCATCCAAATTATCCCCCAGGCCTCCGAGACCTCAACTAAATATACTAACCAGTCCTAAAATACGATACGAACCTAGTCGAGGCCTCAAATCACATCAAACAATATCAAAAACACGAATTGCACCCAATACAAGCCTAATGAAAACTAATGGATTCCAACTTCTACAATCGATGCCGAAGCCTATCCAATCAATTCCAGTTAACCTCAAATTTTGAACACATGTCATAAATGACACAACTGACCTATTCCAACTTCTGGAACCAAACCGAGCCCGGTAACCACAAAGTCAACTCTCGGTCAAACTTCTCAACTCTCCGAACTTCTAATTTTCCAACTTTCGCCATTTCAAGCCAAACTCACCTACGGGCCTCCAAATCAATATCCGGACACACTTCTAAGTCCAAAATTACCATACGGAGCTATCGGAACCATCAAAACTCTATTCCAGAGTCATTTACACATAAGTCAACATCCGGTCAACTCTTTCAACTTAAGCTTCCAACCTTGGGACTAAGTGTCTCAGTTCATTCCGAAACATCCCCGGAACCAAACCAGCTACCCCGACAAGTCACATAACAATATTGAGCATAGAATAAGCAGTAAATGGGGGAACGGGGTTACAACACTGAAAACGACCGACCAGGTCGTTACAAGTATATATAGTTTAGTAATATTTATATAATTTTTAAAGTTTTATACTTATCGATATGGAGTACTCGCGCAAAGTACATACCCGTATATTAAAATAACACGAAACAAACCATTAATACTCTTAGTTGGAGCTGTTAAAGAAAATGACTTCTATCCATAAATAAAGGAAATCACTTTCCCTTTTAGACGAAAAGGAGTTTCTTACTAATATATATTTTGATGAAGCACTAACAGATAACTTATTTCTCAAAAAAAAAAATGGAAATCCATCATACAGAACACAGCCTTGCTGGTTGACCAACTAGGAAATGCATGAATGCGTAGGTTTGGCTCTTGGTATTGACTAAAGGGTTCCTTAAGCTTCCAATTATAATTGTAAACAGCATAAATCTGGCTAAATCATCCCTCTAAAAGCCCAAACCTTCACGTGCCCACCACCCCTTTTTTTACAACTTGAATCATATTCAATTTGTTATTCAAATCAAATATATGATCTATTAGATATAAAGAATAGTTATATTAGGGGCACCACAATCTAGTCTAGGTGAAAAGACAAATCATGTCTGTGTAATCATCTTTCAAGTTTCAATGGGAAAAGATATTATTTTACTTATTTTTTTACTTTAAATTTCGATCATTATTTTTTTTCTCATATTAGACAAATATGACAATGAGATAATAGTTGGCTTGAATTTGGGCCAATTTATGATTGACAATCGACACCTCACTTTTGTTTGGTGCTCAAATGAAGTAACAAAGGTTGTTGTGTGGCTAAATTTTAATTAACTCAATATCTATGTCAGTAAAAGATACTAACAAATTTACAAGTTAATCCAAACATCATCGTTATCAAAAAATTATTGCTTTTCGCTTTTGAGTTAGATCTTACTAGATTAGTATCCATGGAAGTTAGTTAAAACCTGCTATATTCCCAAATTACTACGTACTTGTTATACTCCATCCGTTCACTTCTACTTAGTATGTATACTAAATATTAATTTTTATTTTTCTTGTCATTTTACGTATATTAAGAGAAGATAATTTTTTTTCCTGTTATACCCACAGTATTTATTACTCATTTCAAATCATTTCTCAAATCCAATAAAATATGCATCAATTAATATGGGTATTATGGTAAATTACAACAATAATAATATATCCAGTATTATCCCACACCGTGGGGTCTGGGGAGGTAGTGTGTACGCAGACCTTACCCCTACCTTGTGAGGATAGAGAGGTTGTTTCCAATAGACCCTCGGCTCAAGATAGTATAAGTACCACATTAATAAAAATATAGGCAAGAAGAGACAATATCAAAAAAGCCATATAAAAGCAGAATAACACAGTAAGACAGTAAAGTGATCGGCAATGAAAGAAAACAACGGTTAGTCATAAAAACCTATTACCAACAGAAAATGAGACTGCGTGCCAATACTAAAGTTATAAACACTCTACACTACCTACTCTACTACCCTAATTCTCGACCTCCATACCTTCCTATCAAGGTCATGTCCTCGGTCAGCTGAAGTTGCGCCATGTCTTGCCTAATCACTTCTTTCCACCTCTTCTTTGGCCTACCTCTACCTCTCCGTAGGCCCTCCAATGTCAACCTCTCACACCTCCTCACCGGGGCGTCTATGCTCCTCCTCCTCACATGACCAAACCACCTAAGCCGCGCTTCCCGCATCTTTTCCTCAATAGAGGCCACCCCCACCTTATCGCGAATAACCTCATTTCTAATCTTATCTAACCTGGTGTGCCCGCACATCCATCTCAACATCCTCATCTCTGCTACCTTCATCTTTTGGACATGAGAAATCTTGACTGGCCAACACTCAGCCCATACAACATCGTTGGTCTGACCACCACTTTGTAGAACTTACCCTTAAGTTTTGGTGGCACCTTCTTGTCACACAAAACACCGGAAGCGAGTCTCCATTTCATCCATCCCGCCCCAATACGATGTGCGACATCTTCATCAATCTCCCCATCCCCCTGAATAATAGACCCGAGGTACTTAAAACTCCCTCTCCTAGGGATGACCTGCGAGTCCAGTCTCACCTCCCCTTCCCCTCCTAAAGTCTCGGCGCTGAACTTACACTCCAAGTATTCTGTCTTGGTCCTGCTCAACTTGAAACCCTTAGATTCCAGGGTCTGCCTCCATACCTCTAATTGCGCGTTCACACCGTCTCGTGTCTCGTCAATCAATACAATATCATCTGTAAATAGCATGCACAACGGCACCTCCCCTTGGATGTGGCGCGTCAGTACGCCCATCACCAGAGCAAACAAAAATGGGCTTAGTTCTGACCCCTAATGCAACCCCAGCATAACCGAAAAATGGTCCGAGTCCCCCCCCTCCCCCCACCGTCCTCACTCGAGTCTTTACTCCATCATACATGTCCTTAATCAATCTAATATAGGAAACAAGAACACCTCTAGCCTCCAAACATTTTCACAAAACCTCCCTCGGAACTTTATCGTACGCCTTTTCTAAGTTGATGAACACCATATGCAAGTCCTTCTTTCTCTCCCTGTACTGCTCCATCAATCTCCTGACAAGGTGGATGGCTTCTGTAGTCGAACGCCCCAGCATAAACCCAAATTGGTTCTCAGAAATAGTCACACTCCTTCTCACCCTTACCCTACCACTCTCTCCCAGACTTTCATAGTATGGCTAAGCAGCTTGATACCCCGATAATTATTGCAATTTTGGATATCACCCTTGTTCTTGTATACAGGAACCATCGTACTCCACCTCCACTATTCGGGCATCTTCTTCGTTCTAAAAATGACATTAAATAACCTAGCCCACTTTGCCCACATTCTTCCAAAACTCCACCGGGATTTCATCCGGTCCTGTCGCTTTGCCCCTGCTCATCTTACGCATAGCACCCTCAACTTCATCAACTCTAATCACCCTGCAATACCCAAAGTCACAACGACTCTCGGAGAATTCCAAATCACCTAGTAGAATTCTCATGTCCCCCTCCTCGTTGAAGAGACTATGGAAGTAGGTCCTCCATCTCCGACGGATAAGCCCCTCATCCAACAAAACTCTACCTTCTCGTCCTTGATGCACTTCACTTGGTCCAAGTCACGCGCCTTCCTTTCTCGCGCCTTGGCTAACCTGAGCAACCTCTTATCCCCACCACGGCCCTCGAGTTCCTTATACAGCCGACTAAAAGCTGCAGTCTTTGCCGCCGTAACTGCTAGCTTAGCCTCTTTCTTAGCCAACTTATAATGTTCCCTATTCGCCCTTTTCTCCTCCTCGTCTACACTTTCCACTAGCTTCAGATACGCTGCTTTATTGGTATCCACTTTTCCTTGCACCTCTCCATTCCACCACCAGTCTCCCTTGTGACCACCAGAGTTACCCTTTGAGACCCCTAATACCTTTCTCGCGGCTTCCCTAATGCACTGCGCAGTCATGGTCCACATAGCGCTTCCGTCCCCACTACTCCTCCAAGCCCCCACAGTCACCAGCTTGACCCCCAACTCCTGCGTTTTAGCTTCCGTCAAGGCTCCCCACTTTATCCTATGTTGGATAAACATTGCCCTCTTCCTCTTCTTCCTCGTGATCTCAAGGTCCATGACCAGGAGCCTATGAAGAGTCGAGAGGTTCTCACTTGGGATGACCTTGCAATCCATGCAAAGACCTCTATCGGACTTCCTACAAAGTACATAATCAATCTTATTCTCGGCCACCGAACTCCGGAAGGTGACCAAGTGCTCCCTCTTCTTCGGGAAACTCGAGTTTGTTATCACCAAATCAAATGCTCTAGCAAAGTCCAGCAGAACGTTCCTCTTTCGTTTCTATCTCCAAAACCAAAGCCACCATGCACATCATCATACCCCCAAGGCGTCGCTCCAATGTGGCCGTTGAAATCTCCTCCTATGAAAAGCTTCTCGGTGTGCGGGATACCACGCACCATCTCATCTAAGTCCTCCCAGAAACGCCTCTTGACTTCCTGATCCAAGCCTGCTTGGGGTGCGTACGCACTGANAATCTCTCCAGTCTCTCTCTCTCGGGCTCACAATGTCATGAAACTAGCCCGACAACAATGATATGACGTATCAACAAATAACAGTTGAAACCGAGATATGATATGAACGCATGAATATGACTAAGTACAAAATACCAATGAAATCCATGAGATGACAGCAAGAAACGACCACTATGGGTCCCAACAATATCGACATAAAGCCTAAATATGGTATCAAGCATGATTGACAGCTCAATTACTTTATCACATGATGGAAACACTGATATCAACAAAATAGGACCACTATACAGTACCATGGAAACAATGGAGTCACAATTCACAGGGTGCACGCCCACACGCCCGTCACCTAGCATGTGCGTCACCTCAACATCACTCATATAGCACGTAATTTGTGGTTTCATACCCTCAACACTAAGTTTAGAAGAGTTACTTACCTCGAACAAGCCAATTCTAATACCGAGCAAGCCAAGTGATGCTCCAAAATGCCATCACGTGCGTAGCAACCTCCGAACGTCTCAAAACTAGCCAAAAGCAACTGAAATACATCAAATAAAGCCCAAGGAAACAATTCGAAATGATAAAGATCGAATCCTTAATCAAAACCCTAAACCGGCCAAAAACCACACCCAGGCCTGCGCCTCGGAACCCAACAAAACTCAAAAAATCTAACAACCCATTCATTTACGAGTCCATCCACACTAGTTTCACTCAAATCCAACTCCAAATCGGTGTTCAAAACTCAAAAATTCATTTTATGAAACTTTAGGCCAAAACCCCCAATTTTCCTCTTTAAATTCATCAACCAATTGCTAAAAATAAAGATGGTTCATGAAATGTAATCAAAACAGAGTAGAGAACACTTACCCCAATCCTTGTGATGAAATGTGCCCCAAAAATCGCTCCATTCTGAAGTCCATAGCTCAATATGTGATAAAAATGACCAACCCTCGAACTTATAACATTCCGCCCAGCGGTTCCACATTTGTGGACAAATCATCGCATTTGTGACCACCGCTTCTGCGAAAATGTCCTTGCCCAGCAACCCTCGCACCTGGGGATATCAAATTTCGCTTCTGCGAAGATATTCGCACCTGCGCTTCAAATTTTGCATCTGCACGCACGCAGGTGCGCTACAAAAATCCGCTTCTGCGGTCTTCCTCTCCCAGCCTCTTCTCGCTTCTGCGACTCCACTAACGCTGCTACGACCATTGCACTTGCACAAACCAGCCGCAGGTGCGGTCATACCATAATCAGCAGCAACCAGCAATAGCAACACGAAGAAAAATGATCCGTAATTAATCCGAAATACACCCGAGCCCCCCGGGACTCTGTCCAAGTATACCGACAAGTCCCATAACATAAACGGACCTACGCGAGGCCTCAAAACACACATAACAACATCGAAACGACAAATCACGCCTCAATTCGATATCAATAAACTTTGAAATATCAAACTTCCACAACCGATGCCGAAACCTGTCAAATCACGTCCGATTGACCTCAAATTTTGCACACAAGTCACATTTGACATTACAGACCTGCTCCAACTTCCGGAATCGGAATCCGACCCCGATATCAAAAAGTCCTTTCCTGGTCAAACTTTCCAAAATTCCAACTTTCGCCATTTCAAGCAAAATCCTACTACAAACCTCCAAATCACAATCCGGACGTGCTCCTAAGTCCAAATTCACCCAACGGAGCTAACAAAACCATCACAAATCCAATTCGAGGTCAAATACTAAAAATTCAAACTTGGTCAAATCTTTCAAATTTAAAGCTTCTAGCTGAGAATCATTCTTCCAAATCAATTCTGAATAACCTGAAAACAAAAACTGACGATTCACATAAGTCATAATGCATCATACGGAGCTACTCATGCCCTCAAACAATTGAGCGATGTGTAAATGCTCAAAATGACCGGTCGGGTCGTCACATCCTCCCCCACTTAAACATACGTTCGTCCTCGAACGTGCCAAGAGTCGTACCAAAAGCCATCAAATCGTCGTGTAACCTTACCATGGACATACCTGGGGGTGATCCCACATCACCCTATTCCATATAGGCTCGACAACACAACATAACTGAAGATCGTTACTTCAACCTTAGCCCATAAGTCTTAGAATCCAATTTCCAACATCTGAATTTCTATAAGATCAAAATCTCGCATCTACATACTATATAAGTCTGAACAAGTTGTATCAAGCCTTCACCATAACCCAAGATGTAATCACGTGATATACCACATAACTCAAATACCCAAGAGATAATTTCTAATCACAGTAGCTGCTCAAAATAACCCAATACCGGTAATAAACCTCATATCCAACAANTTTCTAGGCGAGCAATATGATAACAATAGCAATAGTAAATTAGCCAATTAAAGTCATATAGGTTCTAGATGGGCATTAGTGATCCTATAGGCACGCTGTCTAGTAACACATAGCAGAAGACATGGGAATAAATAAAATACTTAGGCTCATGCTTTGATAGTAAACAAGTTGTGTGAGTGTGTGATTCCCCTAGTGGCATGATTTCTACTAGTGTACATGGAAATTTGAATAACACACGACAGGTTAGGCAAAATAACAAATAAGTCATGTACATGCTATAGGAATGTTCTCTACCCTTTCATGCAAACATTAGAGTACACCCATTTCCCCAATTTCACTAAGACCCCAAATTATTTGTTACAAAATTATTGCAGACCAGATGATGAATACAAGTAAAAATATTACACAAGAAATAATAGTAAGCCTACAGTAGGCCCAAAAGGAGATACCCAGTATTGCCTGGGCCTTCAACAAACTCTTTCTTCGCAAATGGCATGCCCAGATCCAAACAGGGGACTATGCCCATCAGCACAGCTCAAAAACCATAAAGGAACTCAAGCCAAACCAAACAGTCATAAATAGACCATATGACCCAAATATTGAATTACACAGAAGTCACTTAAACAACCCAGTTTGGCAGATTCAACAGATAGAATGAGGAAAGAAACTGAGTGTCAAAGATAGCTCAAGTCCTAGTAGTAAAGAGAGTGACCAAAAGATCCTAGTGTGTCAGAGTTCACAAAAGTCTCAAATGGACCCCGAGCAGTGCTCACAGTAGGGAGGTCAATAGAGAAAGTTTTGGTCGCTTTGGATTTCAACCGGCCAAGAGTGGTAGATCAAAATAGTGGAGGTAACAAATGAGAGTGAGAGAACAGTGATCAAAAGATAGAATTTGAAGAGCTGCACTTATATTTTAGAAGCAGACATAACAAGGGTAATTAAACAAAGAACATACAAGCAAAGAGAATCAACAAAACCTAAAGGACAGGGTTGATATCACAAGTTCAAAATCTTAGTAGATTGGGTAGAAAACATTTGTAAGAAGCAGTGGAATCAGATTTTCTGAGATTACAAGATTAACATACAAAGGTGCACAATGTTAAACGAGTCTAAAGTAGAGCACTAACTTAAGGGATTTAAAGCCTAGGGGTCCAAATTATGTTGAATATCCGTCACAACACCAGAAAGCAGACATGCCAACTTATCAATAAGACAAAATAGTATCAAACATTGTAAGAAAATACAAATTAAGATAGCTATTCTAAAGGTCCCAACTAATCACTAGGGATACAGGATAAAGCAAACCAAAGACACAATGAGGGACAAAATAGCATGGGAGCAGGTCGTAGCTGGAGTGAAGGTCTTAACATAGATTAGAACACATTTTAGATGAGAGTCAGTCATTATAGGAATTCAGAGTAGGGAAGCAAACTCATGTCAAGCAGTAAATGTAGACATTCAGGTACCAACACATTAGGCTAAATGAACTTAAGAGAGTCCAAATTATTCAAGTTAAGCATATACATGTCTCAGAACTAGTAGTTTTATGAATCAAATGCTAAAGAAGTTCAGATCATAAAACAAGTTCAATACTAACAAGGTTGCACACAAAGATAGCCCATAAACACATTAGGTCACGAAATTCAGAGGCAAGAATATGCAAGATATGAACACAGGAGAACGAAATTGTAAAAGCCAAGAGACTTACCAATTATCAGTTGAATAAATAGATAACAAGAAAGAACAAATTCCACAGTACTCTGAATACCAACAAAGAACAAGAACCTAGAATCTTAGTGCGTCAGAGTTCCCAAGGGCTTTAAATGAACGCAGTGCTCGCACCAAGAAAAGTTGAAAAATCAAATTCTGGTGGCCTTGGCTTTCAGCCGGCCAAGAACCAAGGTATAGAACAAGAGTATAAGAAAATAACAGAATAATAGCTTCGAATTTTTAGTGAATCTGATGATTAAAAGTCTGTTTCAAAGGGGAATGGGGAGGGATTATATAGTAGTAAAGATCAACACATAAAATAAGGAAATACAGTAAATTAAACACAAATAAGGAAAATATATCATGAAAAATCAATTAGAATCAGTTTTGGGGTAAATCCAAGAAACCCTAGTTCAGACGAGGAACAAAAATTGCAAAAATCTCACTGAATCAAAACCATGGGGTCTAATAGTGAGTGTATCAGGTCAGAAACATAAAGATGATATATAATCGTAGTCAAACGAACATCAACGACTCAGCTTTCATAAATAATCAAATACCCAATACTTGTAACGTTCAAAAGATTGTAAGTATCTCCATGTGTTCAAGAAAGGAAATGAATCATGGATGATTTTCATGTAATGTCGGATTGGAGCTGGGATTTGAGTGAGGCGGCTAGGGTTTCTGAAGGATGGAGAAGGGGATATGAGAGAATACAGAGGCGTCGGGTGGGGATTTGTCTCTAGGGTTTGGGTTTATGGGGATATAAGGAGAGTGGGGGTTTTAATTCGGGTCGTTGATCATATGAGTTCAACGGCCAAGATTAAGAGGAGGGTGGGGCGGGTCATTATAAACGGGTTGTGCCCGGATTTTTAAAGGGTCATTTGGTTGGGCTGCTAAGGTTGTTGGGCCAGGGGTTCATTTGGACCTTAATTGATCCGAAATTAATCCTAATTTTGGGCAAATTTTAAAATAGGAAAATAAGGGAAAAATAATTTAATAAGAATAGTTAAATAAAATACAAAAATGCTATTTATGAAAATTAATACTTTAAAACAATAGTAGAAGATTATAAAAATGTAAGATAATATTTTGACCTTGAATAAAATGAAACATGCAATAAAATTATAAAATATAGGCTATTATTGCAAGATTGTGCAAATAGCTTAAAGAATACTAATGTAATTATATAAAATAAAGTAAAAATATTTGTAACCTGTATTATAGATGCAAATAATAATTTTAGGTAATTAAGTCATCACAAAATAATTTGAAGGAGTAATTAATAAATATCCAAGTAATTTAAATGCAAGAAAATCGATTTAAAGCTCTAAAAATTATGGAAAATTATAGAAAATGCTTGTATAGATTTTGTAAACTAAAAAATGATGCAAAATGGTTTTGAAAGTATATATACTATTTGAGAAAATATGAGGGCAAAATTGGGTATCAACAAACCTTATTAAACAACTCTCCTAACTTATTACACCAAGAATATTTGAAATCGACTAAGCACAATAGTGTAACATCTTCACCTCAAGATTTGACTCACAACTACCACGTATTATTCACAACTCACTCACTCTAACATAGAGGTCAGTGACATTACCTTTCCTTCGTGAATTAAGTGCCCTCGCACAACAATAGAGAGTAGTTCCACACACAATAAAAGTTAAGAATAATTAGGAACTCAAGATAGAAAGAATTCACTCATTCTCAGAAATAACATTCATATGCCACAAAAGATCACCATAGGCTTGCCCGTAGTGTACTACTCTACTAATCAAGCTTAGTGTCACGGCCCTAAATCCGGTAGTCGTGATGGTACCTAACCCAACCCGCTAGGTGAGCCAACTAATAACTATCCAATTTTAATAATATTAATAAGACAATTAAACAAAATAAATTCTCTGAGTCTTATACGTTTCCCAAGGACTGGTAGTACAAATCATGAGCTTACAAGAATAGAATTTACAAAGCTGATATGAAGTAAATACATCTTCTGTTTGAAAAGTACTTAAACAGAGTTTTATAATCTAAGGCTACCATGAACAAGAGGCAGCTACAACAGGGACGCAGGTACATCTTCAAATCCAGCTCCCATCGAACACAGCAACACCAACATCCAATATATGCACGCATGGTGCAGAAGTGTAGTATAAGTACAACCGACCCATGTACTCAATAAGTAACAAACCTAATCTTAGGTTGAAAGTAGTGACGAGCTGGATAATAGATCGGGTCCAACACTAATAACCAACAGCAGTTCATAACAATGTAAATCAAGAATAAACGAAGTAACTCGGAATTTAAAATGCTCAGCTTTTTCATAATTCCCGAAAATAGTTCCGCTTGAAAGCATATCAGTGAAAACCCAAATCCTTTACCGAAATCGTCGAAATATGAGATAGTTTGAAAACTGTAATTTTTCCAAAAATCCTTTCCACAATAAATAAGTTGTTTCATTTTCTTTCCATAGCAAGTGCGAAATACCTCTCTATGACCACATATCAATATGTGTGAAAAGTCATGAATGACGTGATACCGTACGACATGAGGAAAATCCATCTCCATGTCTGTATGTCATGTGTGCATGTCAATGCCATGTATCTCAGAGATGAATCATGTACTCACACTCTCAGAGTACTCGATCTCACTGTCTCACACTTTCTACTCATCATGCCCAATCACTCAGTACCGTATATGGCCCGACCCAGGGAAGATCCATCCCGGAATATATACATCAACGGACCAACAGTCAGTCAGTACCGAGTAGGGCCAATCCAGCCCGTGGAGAAGATCCATCTCCAGGTATATAATGCTTCAGACAAGATCCATGTCCAAGGAAGATTCATCCCTCAATATAATCAACAGCACTCACTGGGGGTGTGTACAGACTCCGGAAAGGCTCCTACAGCCCAAGCTCTATAATTTGCACGAACAACTCACGTGCCATAGTATCAATATCAGAATCCGCACGGACAACTCACGTGCTATAGTATCAATATTAGAATCCGCACGGATAACTCACGTGCTATAGGATCAATATCAGAATCCGCACGGACAACTCACGTGCTATAGGATCAATATTCTCACAATCAGGCCCTCGGCCTCACTCAGGCATCAATCTCTCCAGTCTCTCTCTCTCTCTCTCTCTCTCTCTCTCTCTCTCTCTCTCTCTCTCTCTCTCTCTCTCTCTCTCTCTCAGGCTCACAATGTCATGAAACTAGCCCAAAAATGATGATATGATGTATCAATAAATAACAACAGAGACCGATATATGATATGCATATGAATGCGTGTGACTGAGTATATAAATCAATGAAAGCGAATAACTCAATAGCAGAAATGACCTCCGTGGGTCCCAATAGGATAAGCATGTAGCCTAGACATGGTGTCTAACATGGATCACAGCTCAATAGCTCAAGTACGTAGAAATTTCATGATTACAGGTAAGATCAGGTAACTACACAGTACCACAGAAATAACGGAGTCACAATTCACACGGTGTACGCCCACACGCCTGTCACCTAGCATGTTTGTCACCTCAACATCAATCACATAGCACGTAATTCGGGTTTCATACCCTCGGCACTAAGTTTAGAAGTGTTACTTACCACGAACAAGCTAAATCCAATACCGAGCAAGCCAAGCGATGCTCCAAAATGCCATCACGCACGTAGCAACCTCCGAACGACTCAAAACTATCCAAAAGAAACTCAAATACATCAAATAAAGCCCAAGGAAACAATTCCAAATGATAAAGGTCGAATCCTTAATCAAAACCCAAAATCGGCTAAAAAAATCACATCCGGGTCAGCGCCTTGGAACCCAACAAAACTCACAAATTCCGACAACCCATTCATTTACGAGTCCATCTATACTAGTTTCACTCAAATTCGACTCCAAATCGATGCTCAAAACTCAAAAATTCATATTATGAAACTTTAGGCCAAAACCCCCAATTTTCCTCTTTAAATTCATCAATCAATTGCTACAAATGAAGATGGATTCATGAAATGTAATCAAAACTGAGTAGAGAACAGTTAGCCCAATCCTTATGATGATGTTTGCTCCAAAAATTGCTCCATTTCGAAGTCCATAGCTCAATATGTGATAAAAATGACCAACCCTCGAACTTATAACATTCTGCCCAGCGATTCCGCATTTGCGGACAAATCATCGCATCTGCGACCACCGCTTCTGCAAAAATGGCCTTGCCCAGCAACTCCCGCACCCGAGGATATTAAATTCCGCTTCTGCGAAGATTTTTGCACCTGCGCTTCCAATCTCACATCTGTACGCACGCAGGTGCGCTATAAAAATCCGTTTCTACCGTCTTCCTCACCCAGCCTCTTCTCGCTTCTGCAACTCTACTAACGCTTGTGCGACTATTGCACCTGCCCAAACCAGCCGCAGGTGCAGTCATACCAGAACCAGCAGCAACCAGCAATAGCAACATAAAGGAAAATGATCCAAAATCAATCTGAAACACACCCGAGCCCCTCGAGACCCTGTCTAAGTATACCAACAAGTCCCATAACATAACACGAACTTACTCAAGGCCTCAAAACACACATAACAACATCAAAATGATGAATCACACCTCAATTCGAAATCAATGAACTTTGAAACTTCAAACTTTCACACCCGATGCTGAAACCTATCAAATCACTGACCTCAAATTTTGCACATAGGTCACATTTGACATTACGGACCTGCTCCAACTTCTGAAATCGGAATCCGACCCTAATATCAAAAAGTCCATTCCCGATCAAAATCAGCCAACGGAGCTAACAGAACCATCAGAAATCCAATATGAGGTCAAATACTAAAAAGTCAAACTTGGTCAAACCTTTCAAATTTAAAGCTTCTAGCTGAGAATCATTCTTCCAAAACAATTCTGAATAACCTGAAAACCAAAACCGACGATTCACATAAGTCATAATACATAATACGGAGCTACTCATGCCCTCAAACAATCGAGCAAAGTGCAAATACTCAAAACAACCGGTCGGGTCGTTACACTCATTCAGTCAAGGATCAAATAGGACTTTAACTATTGTAATGTAGGCTGCGGGACGGGTAGGATACTTTTAGATATAAGAGTGACTACACCTCCCTAAGCATTTTAATACATATATTTTAACAATTAAAACCCCACACTTATGTCAAACCATAACTCCACCTTCTCATCAACATACATCAACTCCCAAATAATTTAAGCACAATTACATCAAGAGTCACCACTATCAAAAGAATATTTTGCACAACAATGCAACTATTTTTTTTTCTTTTCTTATTCAATTCAAGTGGCTCTCACTTTTTCAAAACAATGCACATTTCTCCTTATTTCAATAGTTCCACTCAAAATCCAAACCAACCACCCCACATTTCAACTTTTACAAAGTTCATAACAATTTTAAGTGCTCACGAAAGGTGAAAAGGTTCAAATAGATGTTCAATTCAAACAAATGGGTAAGCCTTGTAATGTGGTTGCTAATAAAACAGGATTACAGGCTCAAAAGGGGTTAACTAAGATACATAACAATTAGGTGGGTAGAAGAATATAATTGGATCAACAAAGAAATGCCTATATCACTTCCCAGACTGAATAAACTACTAGTTCGCTTTGTAAACACACGGGGCAAGTTCTAGACATCAAATGCAATGCACAGAATTATATAAAACTCACACACACATGGCACATAACTCACTCAGGATTGGACTCATCAAGACACTCTAGTCAAAGCAGTTAAGCAAAGTTAAGATCATATAATTTAAGGTACTTATACAAAAGAGTCAAAAACTGAGTCTAAGCAGCACAACTAAAGCACTCACTATTCTCAAGGCATAATAAAGTCAAGAGATATTGCTTCCATTTCAAATCATAGCACAAGGATTCTTACTTCTAACAAAATAAAAACTAACTACACCTGTTTCAAACAAAACCCTTGGAAAAGAACCGTGGCACAAAGAAAAACCAAGGGGGAATTAATACACTACCTACAAAAGAAAATCTCTTTGGTCTTTTCTTTTAAAAAAAAAGGAAAAAGAAAAAAAAAACTAAGACTAATATGCATACAACATACAACTATCCCCAACCCCACACTTTAAGTTGTGGCATGTCCTTATGACACACAATTAAAAAGCATAAGGTAGAGGAAACTTCCCTGAATCTCTAGTCGGAGTCTGAATCGAAGGCAGGACCCATTCCACGCGCCCGAACTAGTGCACACATCCATGCAGACAGCTTCTTCTCAGCCTTCTTGGGGTACACCCCGCACTTAGCTTTTTCAATAATAGCAGCCTTCTCTTTCACGCGCTTCACCTTCCACTCAACACTTGCTGCTGGATTCTCCTTTTTCACTCTATTTGCTACATTCATCTCAAAACAACGTCTCCTCACCCACTCTAAGCATGAGTTTTCTATCATGTATATCCAGTATAGCTCTACCCGTTGCTAAAAATGGTTTTCCTAGGATGAGGGGGACCTCTATATTCTCCTCCATATTCACCACTATGAAATCTACAAGAAATACGAACTTATCCACCCGCATCAAAACATCTTCTACTATCCCCTCGGGTTTTATAGTCATTTGCTCAGCCAGCTGCAAAGATATCGGCACCGACCATATCTCTCCAATCTCCTTCTCCGGTTTCTTGTAAATAGATAAAGGCATTAGATTAATTAAGGCACCCGAATTGCATAATGTATCAAAGTTAAGAGTGCCTAATGAGCAAGGTATAGTAAAACTCCCTGGATCTCCACACTTTTGTGGGAGTCAATTTTGCAAGATTGCACTGCAATGCTCTGTGAGCTTGACCACTGAGGTCTCTTCCATCTTCCTCTTCTTTGTTAGGATCTCCTTCAAGAACTTGGCAAAAGCTGGCATTTGTGAGAGAACTTCAGTGAATGGCAGATTTACATTAACCTGTCTCAGCATATCTAGAAATCTCTCAAATTTCTTATCCAGCTTTTTTTCTCTATAGAGCTTTTAGGGAAACGGTAGAGCAGGCATGTGCTTGCTCTTTTCATTAGATTCCTCCCTTCTAGAAGTTTCCTCTTTCTTCTTTTTCTCAACACTTTTCTTGCTTTTCTTCTTCTTCGTTCATCTTCAATTTTTAGTTGCTCCCCACTTTCTTTTTCAGGCACAACCTCTTTTTGGACTGGGGTGGGTTCTTTCAACACTTGCCCGCTTCTCAATGTCACAACATTTACCGTTTCTTTGGGATTCTTTTCAGTATCAGCTAGCAGAGTACCTGGGATTCTTTCAGATAATATATTTGTCATTTGACCCACTTGTCTCTCCAAACTACGCAAACTTGTCCCAAGTTCTTTGATAGATACACCATGAGCATCTAGCCTCTCATCTATCTTGACAATGAATGAATTCATAAGATCGTCTAATCCATACTAATTTGATTATTGAGGCTGAAACTGCGGCCTTGGCTTATTCACAAAACCAGGAGCTCCTTGTCCCTGAAACCTAGGGTTGTTTTGTTGCCATGAATTTGCAGTACCTCCAGGTGAACTCCATGAAAAATCGGGGTGCTTCTGACCCATTGAATTGAGGTTATAATTACCCACTCAATTCACTTCCTCCATTGAAGCTTGACATTCATGAGTAGGGTGTCCTCTTCCACATATGTCACATGCTGCATGAGGCTCATTATGTATCAAAGCTAAAGTCAGCTTCCTTATTTCCTTGGCCATGGCATCAAGTTGTACCTGCACAGATGTATTAGTATCAATTTGATGAACACCAGTTGATCTTCTTCTTTCAGCAATCTCAGATGGCCACTGATTTGCATCTTGAGATAACTCATCTAAATTGTGACTATCTCCTCTGGAGTCTTTTTCATCAACGGGACTCCAGCTGCATTACTCAATGTTCTGCGTGACGCCAGTGTCAAACCATCCAAAAAGTCCTAGAGTTGCATCCAGAGTTCAATTCCACTATGTTGACACTTTTGTCCTATCTTCTTAAACCTCTCGCATGCTTCAAACACAGTTTCAGTCTCGTTCTGGCAGAAGTTATGGATCTCTCTTCTATACTTGCCCGGTTTAGCTGAGGAGAAATATTTAGCAAGAAATTTTCTGGTCATCTCCTCCCATGTTCTAATTTATCCCTAGGGCAAGCTTCGAAGCCAGTGCTTTGCATCATCTTTGAGAGTGAAGGGGAATGCCCTGAAGTAAATTGCATCTTGTGACACACCATTGTATTGAAATGTGCTCATTATCTCCTCGAAGTCCATCATATGATTGTTTGGATCTTCGTTCATCTTTCCTCTGAAGACACATATGTTTTGAAGGGTTTGAAGCAACCCTTGCTTCAATTCAAAAAATTTGGTTGCAACAGGATGTGGTCTCACACTTGATAAACCTTGGTTGTAGACCGATCTAGCATAATCACCAAGTTGTCTCCCTTGGCTGGGAGCTATGTTTCCGAACTGGTTTAGAACCAAGGGCTGATTCTGATCCGTTCTCCGAGCCCTCTCTTCTTCATATGAAATTTCTGCATCTCTAATAGCTGGGCATCCCGAGCAGCTTTTTCTCTTATCAAGGATGCCTCTTTCGAAGCTAAATCCATAATATTATAATCTCCAATTACTGCGGTTGAGGATTTCCCAACCTTCTCGATATTCTCAGGGAGATTTCATTCCTTCCTCAATTGTCGCAATTGTTTCTCAATTTTTGGCTCGTGTGGTGGCACTTCTTTCCCAGTAGATCGAGTCATGCACCAATCTAACGTGTAGCCTGCGCATAGTCAAAGAACACCAAAAGTAAAAAGAGAAAATAAAATAAAAAGAAAAATTCCTGAATTAACACTATAAATTATTTCAACACTATTGATTGCCAATCCCGGCAACGGCGCCAAAATTTGACGAGCACAAAACACACACTTAAATATGCTCGCTAGTCGAATATAGTAAAATAAAATATCGTATCCACAGGGATTGGAGTTAAACAGTATTTTCGTAGTTTATAGCTCGATTGCTATCCAAGATGATCAACAGTTGAGAATTATGTGATTTAAACTAAAATTAACAAAGAATCTAAACTATTGGCTAATGACAATCGACGCAAGTAATGAGCAAAGAAGGTTATCAATTAGGAGAAGTAGGGTTGATAGGATAGATATAAGAAAAATATTTGGGATCTAACTCTAGATAATTCACTTCTAATGTTCAAGTGAGTCTCTCGAATTCACTTGGTTATTAATTCAATTGTTTAGTAGAAAATCCTCTCACAATTAAGTCTCAACCTAACACGATGAACCAATTTAAGCTCATGAAGATATGCAAAAATTCGTAGTGGATTGGTCTTTAGGAGAACCTCTCTCGATTATCCTCCTAACTAAGTTTAATCAACAATTCAACTAGCCTCTTTCGATTACTAAGAAGAATCAATGACTTCAACAAATAAAATATAATGCGCAGATATCACAAGTTATGGCTCTCTCGATTACATGAACAAGTGAATATAGATGCAATGGTTAAATCATCCAAAACGATTTCAATGCATAAAACTAGAATTAGTATCCACAAACAAGTATCGATACACCAAATCCATCAAATTCTAAAGAAAACTACTCCATGGATATGGAGTAATTCATCATAACAATGTTTAAATCAAAGGAAAATATAAAACGATCCAAACTCTTGTCTTGAGTGAGGATTGAATGATGAAATCCTTGTGCTTTTGCTTCTCCACCCCCTCCTTAGCTTCTTTCAGTCTAAGATGTGTCGAAAGTCCACAAAATAATATTTTTACATGTATTTATACTAAGTAGGGTCGGGCCCAGACGAAAATACCTGCGCATTCCTGCTCTGTAAAAATTGTACAGGCGCGCTGCATGAGGCAACGCGCCATGTGGGGCATTAGTGGGAAAATCCAGAGACTTGACAAAATTGACAGCAGCAGAAATTGGGCAGTCGTGGCTGTGGAGGCTTCCCAGAGTGAATTGTTTTAGCTCGCTTTTTGATATCCAGGCTTGGTCGTTGACCCCCGAACGCGATCCCGGCTTAATCCCTTGGGCTTTTACTCAGACTTCAAAGCTTCAAATAGCTCGAATTTATTTTATAACATCTACATAGCTCGGAATCACTCCTGCAAGGCGTAAAACACAAAACTAGTGCAAAACACTAGCGATTAAAGGTCAAACTCAATTAAAGTGCAGTAATTTAGAGTGCAATAAGCGACTAAAACACGAGATTATAACCTACCATCATTGATATCTCTAATAATGGTCTTGAAATTGACATAGTGTGATTTCTGAAATGTATTTTAAAAGGAAGTATGCATTAATAGTAAGCATTTGGATTGGACTTATTGTAACAAGAAATGTGTTGATGATCATTATCAGCCACAAGAAGTTCATGGATATTATAGTAACATATTACTATTATACTATTATTATATTCCTTGTGAAAGTGGATGATTTAGTGGTATTATTATATGTTTCTCCAAATATAGGTAATTTATATTTGGTTAGCCTGTTATTATTCGTTACTTTTTAATTATCTCAATTACATTGATAGCTTGTTTTGTAATAATTCGACTCAAATTTCTCATTCCGCTAGTTGGCATGATCTTATACTTTCGTTACTTTCCTGAAAAGGGAGTTGAAATAACATATTTTCTTATGGCAGAGGTTTAATTCTGGTGAAAGTGGAGAAGGGCACTTGGAGGATTGGGCTTTTGTTTTGGTCTCAAACACAAAAGGAGGGCATTTGCATCTATACTCGCTTTTTGTGTCATATTTTAACCTGTGCCCGCTTTGCAAAAAAAATTGCAAGCGTACCCGCTTTTTCACATAACTTCAGCACACGGGGCTGAAGTAGCAAAGACAATTACACAAAACTTCAGCATTTTAGTAGCCGGGCCTGAAGTTCAGCTCTAGAGCTGAAGTTTTTTTTTTTAACTCGCGAGCCAGTTATAAAATAAAAACTTCAGCTCTAGAGCTGAAGTTTTATTTTATAAGTTTTTGTTTAGTAACCCGGAAACTTCAGCTCTAGAGCTGAAGTTTTCAAGTTATAAAATAAAAACTTCAGCTCTAGAGCTGAAGTTTGCCAGTTATAAAATAAAAACTTCAGCTCTAGAGCTGAACTTTTTGTTATAAAATAAAACTTCAGCTCTAGAGCTGAAGTTTGCTAGTTATAAAATAAAAACTTCAGCTCTAGAGCTGAAGTTTTTGTTTAGTAACCCGAAAACTTCAATTATAAAGGGAAGCTGAAGTTTTTTAAAAAGTGGGTACGGATGCAAACAAAAAGACAAAGCGGCTACAGGTTAAAAAGGGGCGCCCAAATAGGACGCCCCGTGCAATTTTTACCAGAAAAGGGCCAAGGAAGAATTGGTTTTAGTTAAAAAAGCATGGACTAGCCAGTTTTCGGACCGTTAATAAAAAATTGCCAGTTTTTGTAAAGTCGTTGAAAATAGTCATTGTTTTGCTGAAACACGGAAAGTTACAGCATAATATGCGGGATTATGAAGCTCCTGCATATAAACTTCCATCATATTATGTTGGAACTCCTTCATACAGACTAAATTTGATTACTTTTGAAATTGCGGCTATTTTTCAATTACCAGTTATAAATCTAGCTATTTTATTTTTATTTTTTCCCTTGGTTTTAGTGGTTAAATGGGCTGGGCTGGTTTTTCCTTCTTCTTTTTTAGAGGTTGACCTTAGAAAGAGAGGATTTGTGTTTTGGGGTCGTGGAAAGCAGTCATCAGATCCTCGGACTATGTCAAGCGACAGGGAGCCTAAGGCTGTTGTTTCTAAAGATACTGTGAATTTTAACCTATATGTTTTTTTACCAATCATAATCATATTAACAGTTAATGTTTATCGAGAAATTTACCTATATACCTAACAAATGACCTGATTGGGTACATATTTTAATATTATCAGTACATAAAAGTTAAACTCTTCCTATGTTAATTCAAAGCGGCTATGCCTGAGAAGTACAACGATAGCGTTAGGTAAATTGCAGCAACGTTCACTAGTTTACTTTAGAAACAGTCTGTACAACGGACTAACATAATATGCATGAATCAAGACAAATAAAATAGGAGCACTAGGAACATAACGCTGTAACATTTAGACACAATTCAGTTACCAGAAGCAACAGGAGGAGCATGTTTTAACCCATTAGAGCTAACTGCATTTCCTTCTTCAATATTATTCTTCCACCCTTTGCTCTTTTCCAACTCCTTTGCTGTGTCATAAGAAGCATGTAGCCCAAAAAAGAAGTAATACACCAAAAGAAACCCTGTCCAGCCAGCAAATCTTATGAACGAATCTTTATCTATTGAGCCTAGAAGAAAAATGTTAATGGCAATGGAGGCTGATGGCAACCAAGGCACAAGAGGCACACCCCATAGCTTTGGATTACGAGCTTGAGGAACAAATATGTAAATCCCCGCAGTTGCCATAAACCAAATAGGCAGAGTAATGCAGTATGCTATCCATCCATTCTCACTAAGTCCCCAATAAGCAGCCGTGGCAATTGAGGACCCGAGGATGAGCAATAGGCACGCAATTAGCTTGTTGCGGTCCGCATTTGTTGTCACGCCGCTCGCATAGTAACGACGAACGAGGAGAGCGAGCGCCACGAGCATGAAGATGAAAAGTGTAGAGATCGACAGGAGATTGGAGAGAATTTCGAGCTTCGTGAAGAAGCCAACGATCGCGGTAGCACTCATCATGACGGCCGTGGCATTAACGGGCGTTCCTGTTTTCGCATCAACATAGGAAAACCACGGAGGCATCATGTGAGTTCGCGCAATGTGAGTGAGATAACGCGCCTGACCAACCGCGCCTACCAGCAACACAGATGTCATTCCTTTTAACGCACCTGCAATCAGTGGCAAAGTCAGGAATTCTGTTAACAGTATCCAAGATTTAATATATACGTATAAAAAGTAATATCTGAACGCAATTGTAGCTCTGCTTCTACCTGCAGCAACAATGTATTGCGCCCAACTCCATCCCACAGCTTTGAACGCGACAGAAAACGGAGCATTAGGATCAATGTTCTGATAAGGCTGCATAAGACAGAGCGTTATAGCCAATATACAGTATACAGTGGTAGTAATCACCATAGAACCAACTAGGCCAATGGGGATATCTCGAGCCGGATCTTTAGTTTCCTCGGCCATAGTTGAAACAGCATCAAAACCAACATAAGCAAAGAACAAAACAGCAGAAGCCTTGAAAATACCACGCGCACCAAATGGCGTAAAGGGGGTGTAGTTCTTGGTATCCGACTTGATTAGGCCACATATGATGATGAAAATGATCACGACGATATGAATGATTGAGGCAACGTAGTTGAGACGAGAAGAACCCTTTGTGCTGCGAATTGCAATGATACAGATGATGAAGCAAACACCAACTGCGATTGGGTCAAGTTGGTTGTAGCCCTTGGCTAAACCGTTTACAGTGATAAGAAATTTGTCAGCCCTGAAGTTCAGTAGAGTTGCAAAATAAGAGGTCCAAGAACGAGCCACTGCAGCTCCACCAATCACGTATTCGAGGAGAATATTGCCAGCAGCAATGAAGGCCACGAAGTCACCAAGCTCCACCCGCAAGTAGGCAAATGAGCCACCTATATAAAACGATCATTTCAATACTTAGTAAATATTCCATGAATATTGTTGAAGCTAGGATTATGTAAATAAAATTGTGCGTTCTGTAAAAGTTTAAGCGTCTAAATGGTCATACACTTCAAAAATTATAAAGTGATTAGACCTATTGCAAATTCCAATGTCAAAGTATAAGTCGTAATCACGGATATTCGATGAAAATCATCCGTCATGGTTCATTTCGTTTTAGACACAAAGATATTAATCTACATGTTATCGCCAAATATTATGTACAAAAAAAAAAAAAAGGATGCCGTGATTGTTCATCTAGTTATATAATTCTTAATCTGAAATTTTCAGTAAACAGCCGTAGCTTTAATTTCTTTTAATTTTATTAGTTTACAAATAGCTTATGAACAGAGAAAGGATTGTAATAACACTAGTAAGATGTGGTGCACGATTGTCATGTGATAAAATGTTGAAGGGTTTTATACCAGGGATAATTAATTTGGAACTAGATTTTGCTGATCGAAATGCGGTAAACATGTTACAATTAGTTCAAACTAATTTAGATGGGGAAAGAATTATAACTAGTTAGGACAACTTGAACTATTGAAAAAGACAATCCAATGTGCGAGTACATTGGGGGAATATGAATGTGTAAACGGGTAAAAGAACCCTAATTACCCACATGGCTAAATCCATATTAAGTTATTAACATTATCTTCGTTTTTGTTTACGACAATCAAAGAATTCCAGAGGGTCTATGATGCAAGGTTGCGACACTCGCGGGATAATGGATTCATTTTTAACTCTCTTTTATTTAAGTATTTTTATTTATGATTGACTATGTACATTTAACTCACACATGACAAATTATGTGTTGTACTTACAATTACCCGAAGAAATCTACTCCAAAATTCAATCTCATGCTCCCTATGGTAATAAATAAAAAATAGTGACTATTTTTTATTCCCATTTATTTATGTAACAAACTACCCTTTAGTAGTCCCCCCAAAATATAAAAAGAATCAAGGGGAAAGATCCTAAAAGTCAAATATATAATGCAGCCGGAAATGAGAATTCAAAGCCATTCGTCAATTTTGACGCTAATTAAAACGTAAGTTGACCCCAAAAAAATGAAAGAAAATGAAAAGTGACGTAGCTACGTTGGAGGCTTGTGCTTCCATTTTCCAACCTGGAATTTTGACTCTTCAACGCCCAACTACACTGGAAAGGAAACACTGCCATAAGCCATGTGAGAAATCCAATATTCCTGGTTTGCTAGCGTTGACCGCAGAAAAGGACAACCACAACCTTTGGGTTCATTAAGTTTTCAATATCCGGCTGTACACAACCCAAACGACATTTATATTATATTGGAGATTCCCCCCCCCCCCCCCCCCCCTAATTAAGTGTATTAGGAAGTACTCCCTCCGGTCCAAAATAAGTAATTTTTTGGTATTTTTTTTGTGGTCCAAAATAAGTAATTTTTTCAGATTTCAAGAATGAATTAATTATTTTTTTCCTACATTGTCCTTGGAGTAAATAGTGTTGGAATATGTGTTAGGAGTGTTTATGTGAGATAGTAAAGGTTAACATGGTCAATTTTATTGCTAATTAATGCTAAAAGGTAGGTTTCTTAATCTGTGTGAAAACATCCAAAAAATCACTTATTTTGGACCGGAGGGAGTATCAAGTAAGTCCTTTAGTGGATATTGAAAAGGAAGAATTTTATAATATCCAATGTTTTAAAATGCGGAGGCGTGAAGCGAGGCATTTTACTTCTGACGAGGCGAGGTGTAACCCTGAGATATGGGGCGTACGTCCCACAGATCTTTAAATTTTATTAATTTTAAGAATTTTAAGATAATATAAAATAAAAAATAATTATAAAAATTACATGAAAATCATAAAATTATATCAAATAATCTATTTAAAATATTTATGAATTATAATTCATCTATGAATAATACGAAAAATATGACATATATCATAATATGCAAATTAGTTGCAACGTTGTTACAACTCAAACATCAAAAGTTATGTATTCGATACGAAATCTTATATGTATCTCTTAAGGAGTAATGAATCTTGAAAGAATTTCGATATTACAATTTGATTAAAAAAAATTAAAATACTCATTTTATTTAATATGATTTCTATTTGAAAGGGAATTTATGTAAAAACATAATTCACAATTTAAATATGATTATCTAGCATCATTTATTTTTAAGTTTTAACAAGTTAATAAAGTGACACATAATTCACCATACAATACCATGATAACTAATTATTGTAAATAGTTACTAACTAATACTGATCTATTAAATTAATAAGTATTGTATCTCGTAAACGTGAAAAAAATAATATTTAGGGAAATAATTATAAAAAAATAAATTATGGACCATTATATAATAAAGACATAACAAAAGTTAATAAATAAATACTTTTTAAATGAATATTGATTTGAAATTTACTATCATAGCAATCTTAGTAGATTACGTGCAATAATTTTTATTTTTATTATGACATGAAATACTCTCAACTTAATAATTTATGATTTAAGAAAAATAGTTTGGAATAGTCAACGATTTATTAAGAAAATTTGAGGATTTACAAGGTTAGTTACACACAATTGCATAAAGTTCTATTTAGGCGAGCCCAGCTGGGCGTTGGGCGTGTCGGGGGCGTAAGCCCTGACGGCCAAGACGTAAGTCTCGCAGAACTAAACCCCACACATAAGTCTAGGGACGTTTTACGAGTGCTCCACCCTGGGCCGAGCCCCGGGCAAGTCCTAATTCTACCTTTTAAAATAGAGATATTATCAAAATATAAAATCATCACAGGTTTGAAAACAGTAGAAGATAGTGGCGGATCCAAGATTTTTAAATGATGTATGCTCATTTTTTTTTAATCTAAAAATTACTAGTGAGGCTGGGTGCTCAATTAAGGTATTTATAGAAATTATTACTGTTTTTAATATTAGTAATAGTTTTGGCTCTAAAAATAATGGGCGCTTAAGTAGCCATAACTCAGAGTCGATCTGCCATTGGTAGAAGGAGATACATAGGACCATGACTTTACACCAAAGTAGTAATATGTGTGTTGTATTTATTAATTATTTGAAATGGTTTGGTCATTTTTGAGAAAAATTAGATAGGACTTCATTATATTGCTGAATTTGCAATAAACGCATTGACACTTCAGAAATTTCAGCACAAAATAAACATACAGGACAACTATAAGTATCTTAAAAGATTTTATACCCAAATATAGCTTCATGACAACATACCCCTAATTTAAAGCCTTACATGCAAACAATACAACAATTAATACCAGCAACATGGTGGCAGGCACTTGGCAGTGACCGTGGGATTATTTAAGAGATGTAGACTTTTAATTTATTAAAATATTACTACTTTTTAGGATCTAGTTTTTCAACTCGAAGTATAAGATTCCATAAACTTAAAGACAGTTTTTAAATATATAGTGCAAATCATTGGGCAATCAAGGCAAATGCATGTGTACGCTAGCTGTTGATTTTAGTATTTTCATTTTTAGAACGGCCAAAGATTCGTAATCCTAACTTTCTTTCTTTTTTATAATTCCATATCTGTCAAACGAAGAAGAAGAAGAAGAAACAATGAAATACAGACAAGAAAAAAAATCACGTTATAGACGCATATAATCCGCTTTCAAACAGTTGTCACTATCATTTAAGTCCCCGTTAGTCCAACGGAGTACTTTGCCTAATATTTTTTAAATATATCCTTTCATCATATTAATATAGGAAAGCGTTAAATTCATAAACTTTGTATATACTTTTTTTAAAAAAATTAACTATATTTTGATTTTTTTTAAACCTGTATCTACTTTACCATTGAGAAGTGTTTTTAAGAAAAAGCATAACATGTGTACACTTACACTATCAATACATTATAAACAGTGGCGGAGCTAGAAGCATGAATGCTGGTTCGGCCAAACTTATTGTATTTGTGAAAAATTCATTAAATATATAAAAATATTAAATTTAGAATTCAGTAACTTAAAATTATAGTTCTAAAATTAAAATTCTGGCTCCACGATTATTATAAGTTAAACGATCCGTAGGAAATTAAAAGGAACATAAGATGAACAGAATAGTGTACTGATGATTACCTGCAACCGGAATTTCAACGGCAAATTCAGTGTAGCAGAAGACGGAGAGCAAGGCGGAGACACCGGAAACGGCATATGACAGAACTACAGCCGGTCCAGCGTCTTGGCTAGCTTCAAGCCCCGTCAGTACGAAGATTCCTGCACCTATCACGGCTCCCATCCCGAACCATATCAGGTCCCACCAATTCAGCGTCTTCTTCATTTCGTGCTGACTTCGTGACTTGGATTCTATCTCCGCCTCATCTCCCGATCGTGTCAGTACCCGTTCTATTAACCTCGTCGGCGTTTGCCTCAGTGCCTTCGCGTAATTGCCCCAGCTCTTAAATGACTCCTCAGGTAGAAAATCATCTTTTGTGCAAAAACAATTTCTTCTCCTAATTCCTCCGCCTGATTCTGTAATTACTTTATCACTTCCTGTCCCCATGCTTCACTTTCTGCATATTCCAAATAGTAGTACATAAAAATTAAGCTGATTTTATATTATAAGAGTGAATGGCAACATAGTAATAATATAGTAGTAATTAAATGAAAAGAAGAAAATTTCAATATGTGCCAGTTAGAATGAAAAAAAAATGTTGAATGAGTTGATTGTAGGGAGATCATCTGTTTCGGAGGACTTCATGGAAAAGCAACGTTGACTCCTGGTAATATTTTTAACTTCATAACTCCATTAATTAAATAAAACAAAAGAAGAAAAATCTCAGATCCAAAAATATGAAATAAAGATTAATGTAAAAAAAAAGACCAAATTTCTTTCACTGCTTGAAAATATTCCAAAAAAAGTATAGGCCCGGATACTTGGAGAAAAGAAAATAGAAGAAAGAAAAGGAAGTAAAACCTATTAGAAACGGATTTTGGTTCAAAGCTCCAAGAGAATTCACAGAGACACAGTAATATGCATGTACATAGACGAATAGTCGTGTACTATAGTAGTCTATATAGAAAGAGTTGCGTCGTGTGTGTGAATCAGATCTCCTTGATTTGTCGTCTGGCAAAAGATACTAATTGAAAGAGCAACCAATTGTGTATGAATGATTTTCTTTATTTGGGGGGAGGGGGGAGGGGGGGTAGGAGGGATGAGTGTGAAAGAGTAAGATTGTTTTCTTCTTAATGTGATGGGACAAATTAAGATGTTGGACGAGTTTTGTTGCTTATTAATCAATCAATAAGTTGTCAACCGGCCCTATTGTAATATGTATTGCAATAATTACTGTGCAGTAAAACATAAATCAATACGTAACTGATATATAAAAAAGGAAAGGGAAAAAACAAAGACCATAGACATTATCCTAGAGTTAATTCCAAAAACCCTTGAAGTCAAATAAAAAAGATAGACGCAATCAGTTGGACTTAAAACAGCATTGACTTCCAGGTTTGCGTCCTTTTATGACTACTTACATTCAAACGCAAGTTACTAGTCTTTTCCTGCTTATATTAAAAGATACTAGTACTATAATTACCTTATCCAGTTCAGCTGTGTTGACTATTTAGTTTTCCTTTCCTTAAACTATAGGAGTAATAAATTTTAAAAGAGTCTTCATTCAAAAAATTTGAATTATTTCAACTATTAAAAAAATGGGCGAGAAACTATACATTATTAGAGACGCCCCAAAAAATGAAACAAATAACTAAATGAAAATTTGTGTTTAGTTATTTCCTTTATCTTTATTTAATTTTTCAGCACCGAGCACCTTTGGATGAAGTAATAATAAGATAAAACTAAATAACACCGATTTATATAATGATCCAAGGGATCGAAAGAAGTGAAATCGTAAAGAATTAAAATTATCATATTATATAGAGGATAAGAAATATTACAGTGTAAGCTAATAAAACCACTTCCTACCTCTCTTCTCTAGAAAAGCAATTACTTTGAAATAAGGTATCTTGCCTTAGTTACACGAAACACTTCAATCCACATAGTAAGTTAAAAAAAAATGGATACAGAAATCACAGCTACTTTACCTTAACCTAAAACTAAGGGGCTTTTGCATTTATACCCAATTTTGGCGTCACAACTGAACCTATACCTACTTTGCAAAAAAAATTACAAGCCTACCCATTTTACGATCAGACTTATCGAGTCTGAAGTTAAAAAAAATAGTCAGAAGTGAAAAAATTGCATTTCAGATGCACTTAAAGCCAAATAAGTCTGAAGTGTAACAAATGGTTTCATGCACTTAAAGCCAATAAGTCTGAATTAAAAAAAAAATTGCACTTCAGATTCACTTAAGGCCAAAAGATCTGAAGTGCGACCAACGTTTTCATGCACTTAACGCCAATAAGTCTAAAGTGAAAAAAATTGCACTTCAGATGCACTTAAGGCCAAAAGGTCTAAAGTGCAACCAACGTTTTCATGCACTTAAGGCCAAATAGGCATGAAGTGCAGAATTGCCCAGAAATCGAAATCTGTTCTTCGAATTTTAACAATCCAATATACGATTTAATACCTAAATTTACTCCAAATGAGCTCAAATTTGAAACATAACCTCCAAATATCATCAAGAACAAACCTCAATCATCAATTTGTCAAAACAACAATAAATCTTATGAACCCATTTGCAATTAAGAAAAAGAAAAAGAAGAAACCCTAAGCAATAGTGAAAAAATAAAGTGCCACAATAACTACCATGGTAAAACATCATAAAATACCTTAAAATATGTTCACAAACACCATATAAAATCACTGTTGCCCAAAGAAGTTATTTAAACAATGAGTATAAGTTTAAAAAAAATAAAAAGTGGGTACAAGTTAAATGGGGGCGACCAAATAGGCGGCCCCTGCAATTTTTACGAAACATTGAGACCAAATCATTCTAAACCAAATCCCTTTGCTACCTTTGGGCCAATGAAGCAAAACGATGGGGGGTTTTGCATCTATACTCGGTTTTTGGGTCACAATTGAAGCTATACTCACTTTGTAAAAAAAATTACAAGCCTACTCATTTTAGGATCAACTTCACACTAATCGGGTTTGAAGTTAAAAAAAATAGTCTGAAGTGCAATGCACTTAAGGCTAATTAAGTCTAAAGTGCAAAAATTACACTTAGACGCACTTATGGCCAAATAGGTCTCAAGTGCAATTAATATTTTCATTCACTTAAGGTGAGAGATGTCCGACGTAAAAAAAAATTACACTTTAGATGCACTTAAGGCCAAATAGGACTGAAGTGTAACCAATGGTTTCATGCACTTAAAGCCAAAAAATCTGAAATGAAATATTGCTCTTCATATGCACCTAAAGCCAAATAGCTCTAAAATGCAACTAATGATTTCATGCACTTAAGGCCAAAAAGTTTGAAGTGAAAATTGCACTTCAGATGCACTTAAGGCAAATAGGTCTGAAGTGCAACCAATGGTTTCATGCACTTAAGGCCAAAACGTCCGAAGTGAAAAAAATTGCACTTCAGATGCACTTAAGGTCAAATAGATCTGAAGTGCAACCAATGTTTTATGCACTTAAGGCCAACAAGTCTTAAGTCAAAAAAAATGCATTTCAGATACACTTAAGGCCAAATAGGTCTGAAGTACAACCAACGTTTTCATGCACTTACGGCCAAACAGACATCAAGTGCAAATTGCGCAGAAATAGAAATTTGTTCTTCGAATTTTAACAATCCAATATACGATTTAACACCTAAATCTACTCTAAATGAGCTCAAATTTGAAACATAACCTCCAAATATCATCAAAAACACGCCTCAATCATCAATTTATCAAAACAACAATAAATCTATCAAACCCATTTTGCAATTAAGAAAAAGAAGAAGAAACCCTAAGCTATAGTAAAAATAACGCGTCATGGCAACTCACCGTTGTAAAACATCATAAACAACCTTAAAATATGTTCACAAACAACAATAAATCATTGTTACCCGTAGAAGAAGAAGAAGAAAGTTGTTTAAACTTTGGGTGCTAATTAAAATAGTAAATACATGTTAAATGGGGGTGACCAAATAGGGCGCCCCGTGCAATTTTTACAAAACTATGGTAGCTGAAATAAGAGATAAAGAGCCTTTAGAGTATCTCCTCTTTTCCAGGGGAAGGGGAAACAGGGTGATGAGGAAGAAGTTTCCTCAATGGTAACAGGTTAACCAAGACTGTGACTTGGACCACAGTACAGTTGACAAGGTAAAAGTTGTATAAAAGGCTGCATTGACTTGAGATTCATCGGTCACAAAATTTCGTCAAGATTTTCGGGTTAAAAAAGAAAGAATTATACAATGAACTATATTGTACACCCCTCCGCCCTCCTGCTCGCGGAGGGAAAGTAAAAAAAGAAATGAAGTTAAAGGCAAATAAATTGGATGTTTTTAGCTAAAGGGAAAAAAATGGTATTTGAACAAGAACTACGTGAATAAAGTGACAACATCTTTGTGATATCCACGAACAATCAAGAGCCTTGGTACATTTTCAACCAACAGGTCCATGTACTCCATGTAGAAGGACGCAGGATGATTGGAAGGGGGAGGAGGTAGACTTACGAGCACAACTGCAGCCATTCTCGAGTATTTCTGTATCATTAAATTCAGCTTTAGAGTAGTATAGAGGAATTTCTCTACTTGTTGCTCTTCAACAAACACAGGCTTTCCATCAGCCAATAAAGGGGTCCCGTCTCTCCGCGCTTGCTCTTTCATTTCTTCCAAGTAACTAGCAACTCTCTGCTGTGCAGCACTGAATGCTTCAACAGATTCTTGCTTCTCCCCTTGGGCTTCCCATGACTTCATCGAAATGACAATAACTTCAGCTTGCATCCGGAGATCATAAAGAAATTTCTTTACATCAGCCTTGAGACCCTCTGCATCAGAATCTTCCTCTGCAATGCAGAACACCTGTATCTTACATCCCTCAAAGCTATCTTTTGTAAGGAGGAGCTGAGAGAGCAGAAGCATAAGACCACCATCTCTCACTATCCAGTATAAATCGATGGTACCATACTGTCTTTGATACTCATTTGGCCATTCATCTAGACCCTTAACAATGACAACAGCCTTGTTTGCAACAATGCAGTCATTTATTATTCCTACAAAGGTAGCAGGAATATCGGTCAAATTTTCACGACGCCAAATCTCCGGGTACCGCATTACGATTATATTTGGCTTAAGATTTCCGAGACCCATAGTCTGAACAATGCCTCTAAAGCCTTCTGACATGTTGGGGGCAACAACAATCTCAGCTACACCTTCACATTGCTTGTACTCTATATAGGTACTTAGCTGCTCGCAAGCAGCCTTAGCATCCTCAGCACGTTCATGGTAGTCTCCATCTATAATAGAGACAAAGATGGACATTCCCCTGCCTTTTTTCTTCATGCAGTTGGCAAAGTCGGCAAGCTTTGGATGGCACGGCACATTTTCTGGCAGCTTGCCCCATGGACGACAAAATACAAGTGGGATAGGATACCAGTTTTTCGGGTGTACTTGGTTTGCTGCATTTACAATTGAATATTTATTGCAGGTCATCACATCAAGAGGCACTAAATAAAATCATATAAGAATAAAATGTTACATACTTAAGCATAGTGAACCAAGAGAAGAAATTCCCCAATGATAAGTCACAAACTCTTCAATTTCTGTTTTGTACAATTATTATTATTATTATTATTACTCGTTAGGTTCTGTTTTGTACAATTAATAACATAATGCATTACAAATACTCGCAGAAAGTATGTGCATTTCTAGCGATGCAGTCTATTCCAATAACCACAGAAAAAATAATGGAGAAGGAGGTAAGGTTTGCCATTTAAAGTTAATAGCCAATATATTTGGTTTTTTCCAATCAAGTAATAGCCAACATCTTTTTACACATTCCTTCCCATTTTAAGACTACTTTACTGCACAGAGTTTAAATTGTTAATCTAACTTATATGTTATATCAATGATATTGGAGAAAGTATTAATAATGATTGAAAGTTAGTTTGAATATAGAAAATATCACATCAAAGGTTAAATATAGTCTAATGAATTTAATTCTTGAAAGTTGTGAATGTTGCAATAAAAATGGATGATATCAACCATTTCCGGTTGTCCCAAATGAGAAGTTTCATACAAATTGAGACGGAGGAGTATTAAGTAGGAGTAACAATTTACTACAGTTATACAATTTGATGCCTATGAAGAAATTGGAGAAAAAGATTACCTAGGTAGTTTCTCTTCGTTTTACATTTAATCACTCTTAGAAGTACATTTTATGCCCGACATAGCAGTAGGATTGCAGTGTCTATGCGGAGAACAGATATTGATGAAGAATAAGGCAAACTCATCCACTTAAACCTTTTAAAAGTTTGAATTCATTGATTTCATAGGAAAGGATTGTACGATGCCAAAACCCATGACTCAGAATTCTACTGGGAGAAATCAATACATAAACCATATTTGTACACAGAACATAAAAATCAACTAATCCGCACTCTGCTAATTAGCTAATTACAATTTAAGCAATCACCCAACGAATAAGAAATAGAGCAGAAACAGATAAGTAACCAAATATTCTCCATCTCCAAAACAGATTTATCATTGGCTATAACACTGTTAGTGGTCGCAGAGCCAGAATTATGACTCATAATTTTAACCCTCCAACTCTTCTGTAGCTTATCCTTTATTTTACTCTTCCATTTTCAAGAAACTTATAGCATCTTAAATATGCAAATTCAATGTAAAATTGATTTGATAGCGATAGACCAGCTGAGATGGGTATATTGCTAAATAAGGGGTAAACTACAGGTACCAACCATCTACTTTAGCAACATTACAGACAACAATACCCCTTCCTGCTCTAATATGCATACATGGAGCTCCCTTCCTTAAAGGCAAAAACTAAACCAAAATAAAGACATTTATGCCTTTGCCTAATTCCTATATGTACTCTTCTTTTTCCTATATTGTGGCATCACTCATTTTATAATTCAAATTATATGAGCTAAATTATATCTGAAACCTCTCAGAGTTTTTCTAATTAGAATGCACACTTTTCTTAATATATTTCTTTTGGGTGAAAGTTCTTTTTAACCACATAAAGAGATGTTAAATGCAGTTTTCACTTAATCGAAAAAATAAAATTTCAACAATTTTAAATTTCAGCACTTATTTGATGTGATTCTTTTTGTTTGGCGGTGGTGAGTGGTGACAAAAGGGATATTTTATATATATTTTTCCCTAAGCTTATGTACCTCCACATAATAGGTAATGAGTCAAGTTAATAATAATATGAAATGGGCAATTGGGATTTGACTTTTATTTTTGAACTTTTGTTAGAGAGGAATCACCACTACAAAAGCAAGCGAGCCGAGGTTTCACAGTTTCAGTAATGCATTTTTAGACAAAAGGGTATTAGTCTATTAGATGTAATTTCATAAGCTGGAGGGAGGTTTATATCTATCATTAACCTAAACGGAAGGTAGCAATAAGTTACTTATTAAATTACTAATAAGGAAAAAGAAAACGAAACTGACCCTTCAAGCAATTATTCCCCCTACTCCATTTTATGTTTGACCGGTCATGGAATTTAAAACCAAAGAAAGAGTTTTGACACATATATGTAAAGTACCATAATTGCCCTTTATATACCAACAATTAAATGAGAGATGGTGAGAGTTCACGTCCTTTCATATTTCTCTCATAAAAAATGAACTTTTAAATCAAATGGATCCCAAAATGCAACACAAGGATCTGGAAACAAAACAAAATGCAGTTTCACTGAAATAACAAATTAGAGAAACAACCTACCACAATGAATACATTATGGCTCCTTTAGTGACAATCTAAACTTTTGTATTCCCTCACTCAATCTTTGCCCAAATAAGAAGATACAATAAAGAGGAGGAAACAGTAAGTTTTGAGAAAACAAAAGAAGGGCCAGTACAAGAGAATCTGAGCTGTGTAAGTTAATAAGTAAATTATACAAACTACTCATACATACCTCCCAAAGATCGTAAACTGCGAAGAGCAAGCTGAAAATATGCACTCTTAAAACCATCTCCCCAGTCTCCTGCTTTCCCCTTGATACTTACGTAATAATATATGAGGCTTGCCAGGGCTAGTGATACAATAGTGAATGCCCAGGAAATCAAAAACATGATCACTGCAAACAAACAATAGAAAGGAAACATGAACAAACTCTGACCTGGAGGAAGAGATCAGATGAGTGAAAACATCAATTTCAAGGTAAGTCGACCACCTCTATAGGTTGTCCCATAGCTTATTCTAGCCAACTACATCACTAAAGGTGCAAATATAGGATAAATTATAGAAAAGCAAACTATAGCGTCTTTACTATTTGAATCAAACTGCAAAAGTTGTCAAGTGAAGATGGCATAGAGTACCCAAGAAAGAATGACATATCAATTCGTAATAAAATCTGCGAGTTGAGGCCAGCCCACATGCTACAGTATACGAGGGCAGAAAGTCAGAGCAACAAGGTCATTTCACATGTCACAAAGTTCTCTAACAAAAAGGATGAGCAGGCTCTGGCAGCATCAGACACATGCCAAATAGAAGAAAAAAGGACTGAATAAATATCAACAAAAGAAAACTAAAGGAAGGAAGAGCTATGAGGATATCAATAAAACCCTTAGTCTACTATTCTACTTAGATTAGATCATCAAACTGAAATGACCAACTTATAGAACAAGAAAAACATGGGAAGTGACAGCAACCATAGGACAGTTGGTTTCGGACAAGTTTACAAAAACATGGATAGAACCCATGAGCATTTCACATCATCGTGAAATGCTATGATTAAAAATTGAAATATCCAAGAAAAACTTATTTGGTGGTCTAAAGAAAACTTTTGTTCATAACTTATAAAAATTGAGAGAATCCGGAATCTTGGACCAGTAAAAAAATTAACCAAGCAAACTTCTTCATGATATTTAAATCAAAGAAAAAATATGAAGATGTCTAAAACCCCTTAGGATGCCATTTGGAACCCTTTATACAACCTATATAGGAAATTTTATCACTCAACACCTTCCTACATGTATAACCTGATTTTGGGTTCACATTTGAACTTTAACGTGGACTTGCGAGTGTGAGAAATAGGTTTTCGCTCTGATACAATGTGAAAGAATCCGACCAGCCAACCCAAAACCTTAAGCGAATGGGGAAAACAGGCCAACACCTCTATAAATTGTGAATGGGTAGAGCAGGCCAAGACCTCTATAAATTCCTTTGGAAACACTTACACAGTCCATGTGGAACTGGTATATCACTCAACAAAAAGGTAAAGTAGGAAAACAAAACCCCAATTAGGATCAATGGTTTAGTTATTGCCATCTACATTATTCATAACTAGGAAAATAAAACCATTATCCAACAGCTGAAGCAAAGAAGATACCTATACAAAGTAATGCTCCAACAAGAGAGAGGCCCCAATGGTGAAATTTCCATCGAGGTCGCCAGCTGGGAGCATCTAACAGATCCAGAAGGAAGGAGGATAAGTTCACACCAGCATAGCATACGAGGTAAAACATTGTTGAAGTAGGTGAGACAAGATCTAGATTCCCAATTACAACACAGCCAATGCAGATGAAGGCAGTGAAGAGAGTAGCCACATGAGGCTCATGTCCATCTGCCACCTTAAAGTAGTTAAGAACAGGTAGAATGTCATCATTTGCAATTGCTGCAAGGAGACGAGGAGCACCAGTCAAGCTTTGAAGGGCTGCCCCCAAGGTTGAGAGGATTATCCCAACATAAACAATAGCTGGAAGTGGCCATGCAACTGTAGCACTCAACAACCTGCAGAAATACTTTTAGTAATGCAGTGAATCCCAATTCAAGATTTCTTGATCAGTGAACCAAATACCATTAAGCATCATGAAATAATCTCTTCCACACAAAATGAAGAGTTAGATGCAGTTTCAGGTAGAATGTCATCATTTCCAATAGCTAAGTAAGGGAAATAACTTTTACCTTCCTCACCTCATACCTTCCTCTTTTTCCCTCCCAACAAATATGATTAAAAATGGAGAGGCTATAGAGAGGTGTTCCTCTTAAAAGATTCCCATATCATACTCTCAACTGAGTTTTAGAACTTTAAAAGAAATAAAGTGCCTTAATAATTTGATGATGTCCACTTTAGAAAAAGAGATGTCTTAACCCACTTCCCTTACGTACTCGATTTAGAAAGGTAAAGTTAAAAATTGCACAACATGGAGTAACACAGAGCAGAGAGGATTCATACGGCCGATACCAACTTGTTAGGGATTGAGGCGGAGTTTGTTGTTGCTATATCTTTCTCTACCAAACATACTAAACATTCATTTTAAAAAAGCAGATCACTCAAAACTACAAGTGCAGGTAGGAACAAGGACAGCACCACGAAGTATGATAATGTATCATAAAGTCAGTTCATGCTACCTGTCAGTCAAAAGCTTATCTCTAGTTGAAACAGCTCCGAATAATAGCACGGAAACCAGATATAAACCGGTAGTAGTCAAAGTTGCCGCTAAGGTCCCAACAGGAATTGAACGTTGAGTGTCCTTTAGTGATGCCGAACGGTTTGAACCTGCCATTATCCCAGTCACAGCAGGGAAGAAGAGACCTACCAATGCACTAACATGGAGAAGGAAACAAATGTTAGACCTAGTTCCAAATGCTTTCAGTATGCACATTGAAGTAAAAAGTAGAAAGAAGAAGGAAACAAATGTTCGACCTAGTTCCAAATGCTTTCAGTATGCACATTCGTTCCTTATCAAAAAAAAAAAGAACGAATAACGTATCCTAGCAAAAGGATAGTGTAAAATGAAGGAACAAATGCATGCCTTACTTAAAATCCCAGTATATCTTGCCATTGGGATCTGGAATTCCAGCATTATTAGTCATCTGATAAGAAGATCCCCAGTTATTTTTGAAAGATTCCAAACTCAACCCTGTGATCCCAACTGTATCATGCATAGCAACAGTGGTGTCACATATACATATACATATATAGAGAAATGAAAATCATGATTAACAAAACTTCAGGGAGGACAAAGCTTATATCACTTAATTCAATCAACTAAACCTCAAACCCAATATAATTGGATTTGCTATATTAATCTTCTATATCCATCGCTAAAGTGATAAGTCAGTAAAATTAAGCCATCTTAACTTTACACCAGTCCTCAAAATATCATGACACAGGAAACCATCCCACTAAAGCGAAGAAGAAATAAGTGAATTAATCTTCGGGCTTCCATTTCAAAAATCCCATTCATCCATTGCCTTTTCATGTTATAATTTAACAAACGAATCTTATGTAAAGGAGCACACAAATGCTTTCTCATAAAATGCAAATGATGCAGGAATAGAGGGAGCAAATAAAGTACTGTCCACGAAAGCACTGTGCAAAGTTTACTATTCACAGTTCGCGTAACAAAGCTGTTACTGTAGCCAAGGCTTTCGCCAGCTACAGTTGGGACTTTTTTTTTTTTCCTTTTTGTAACTTTTCAAGTTGTTCCTTAGTAGTTTTAGTTCTTCGATGCTATTTGATTGCCTTCGAAGTTAGCTTTAGGATTCCAGTCTGCTTGTAGTTAGAGTTCTTAAGAGACTTTATTCTTATAGAAAAATAGTAATTAATTTGTATTCTACAGCCTTCTGTTATCACCAATATGTAGCCCTTGACTTCCATCTGCAGCTTCAGAGATGCAATTTATTTAAAGCAAAGAAACAATGTTCAACATTACTATACTTCAAGATGGCCTCAAACTAATAAGATGAGCTAGAATGATGTACGAACCATGGAAGGGTCATCACTAAAGCAACATAAAATGGTGAGAATCCCTGAGGTTGAGATATCAAGTTCTGATCAAGAATTAATGACCATTTTACCAATACCAGTAAACATAGACTCAACTAACAGGGCCAAGGCTGATGAATTTGCATTACCATCACTGTCAGCATGCTCTTATATAAATTATACTCCCTCGGTTTCAGTTTATAGAGTGGTATTTGACTAGGAATGGAATTTAAAAAGAAAGGAAGACTTTTGCCACATACCAAGAGTGCTTGAGAACGTGTGGTCTTAAACATGTCATGACATTTCTGTGACTATAAGAGCATGTCATTAAGAATAAAATAAGAAGTTTAAAGTTAAAGAGTTTCCAAATCTAGAAAGTTGTCATTCTTTTTGGGACAAACTGAAAAAGAAAGTGTGTCACATAAAATGGAATAGAGAACTCATACAGAGAAAGTGTATAGCAGACAAGAATTACACACAAAGATTTCAAAAACCTCTCGAGGAAGACAGGAAAAGAGCAAGACAGAAAAAGAGTAAGAATGAAGGCATAGACAGCATAAACCTGCAGGACGATCATGCCTCGCAGAAAAGATGCCGACAAATATGCAAAGCAGTGAGAATAAAACGGGTACAAGAAATGCCGGTGCAACGCGATTGATCATTTTTACTCCACCAAAAACTACAAAGCAGAGAAGAATAGAGACGACAATCCCATAAATCTGCAGGTCATGCAAACTTGGACTTGTAATGGGCTCTGCAATATCTGTGCCATTAACTCGTGTGATAGTTTCTGCATCGATGATAAATTAAGTTCAGCTATACAAATGAATTTGAAAACAATAAATTACCCATTAAAAATCAACAATAAATTACTTATACCAATGTTATGATAAAGCCAAGTAGGACATCAGATGGTTTTGCAGTAAAAGTACATACAACAGCCAAACCATTTTTCTAAAAAGCAGACATAGCAAAACCATAATTTAAAGTCAAAGTTGGATTACTAATTTGTAACACATCAAGTAAATCAATCTCACTTAAGAAATACCTCTAAAGATGCCAGCACTTGGTACAGCATTTAGAAAAGTCTCAACAGCTCCCAGTACATACCTAACCAGCAGGTACATGTAAATACAGACGTCAAAAAATTCTTTTTTAGATAGTTTGAAATGATAAGGCAACTTAACCTACTTTGGCACCTCCGCCAAGTTAGTAGCTCCTTCATACCAATATAAAGTGATGTATACTCACATTGCTCCAGCAATTGCATTCCCAAGGAAAAAACAGAGCCCAATGCTGACACCAACTTCTGGACCCAATGCACGACCAATGAGATAGTAGGGCCCACCACCCTAGATTAGAGAAAACAAATCAAGGCTATCATTAACCAAATAAGCACAAGGACATTGTTGACAACATAGTAGTTAACTAATCAACAAAGTGTTCTCTCTAACAACTTAAGCTTTTAGACGAGATGGCCACACTGACTCATCCCTATCCTTGTTTAACCAATGTTGGCAACATTAATACACATATCAGTGCACGCTAGTTATACTGTGAAGCGACATTGAAAATCTATCCTCTTAATCTGCATCGATTTGATGAACAGTTCCCCACCTTCATGGCACCATTGCTTGCAATCGCACTTAATGATACTGTAGTCAGGAAAGTACATGATCCACAGAACACAACCAGCAACAATGACTCACCAATGCCAGCCATACCAACAATCCTGCAGTATCCACAGAACAAACCAAAGCAAATAGAGCGGTTATTTCATTTTAGAGTGTATCATCAAACTAACACAAGTAGATCAAGGTAGTGGGAGCATTTGCTCTTTGTTCCCTTTTCCTGCTCCTTTTCACTTCCTCATCTTACCCCAAGATATCTTTTCTCCCCTTCGATCTCTACTGGCAATAATCAATTTCTATAGGAGGGGATCGTCAGAGGTGGAGGCTAAAGCAGATCAGTTTGAGTACATCATAATATCAATATAACCACACATTTATGGAGTAACGAGAAGAGCTGATTGGTACCACACCAGATAGTATGCAACTTACCATGAAAATCTAATGTAGTAAATGATCCCCAAAATATTTTGCAAGCATGGCATGAACACTCCCATCCATGTGCCCGACTTATCAGCAGTTGGCTTAAAAAACATTTGACATAGAGAGATGTTAAAAATGCACTCAAAAGCTTCATTAAGCAATCCATCGCAAAATTAACTGGCCAGGTATGTGCAATGATAAAGTGTCAACGAAAACATGGAAACATCAACAAATTCCACGGCTATATTTTCTCAGAGGAAAGAAAGATGTGACAGTCGCTCTTGTTTTCTTTGCAAGAGAATGAAAAGTGCAACCAAGCAATTAGCTGCATATCTAAAGCTCATCAAAAAGTTCCATATCTATCCATTCTCTTATTGGAAAAAAACATGTGAGTCACTCTTCCTTTTCTTTACAAAATAAAGAATATTGCAACAACATAAAAAGCTACATATCTAAAGCTAGAATAGTCCTTCCTTAGGAAGTTAATATGAGCCAACAATAGCTGATTGATTGATGGAAGACAAGAGAGAGGACAACAAGAACCAAGCAGTAGCTACATATTTAAATCTGGAATGGTCTTGAGGGAAGTTCAGTGTGAACCAACAACAGCTCATGGAGGATAAGAGGGAAATCACCAAGCATCAGCAATACAGCACCAATGCAATAAAGCAGTAAACCAAAGAAGCTAGAATTACCTAGGATAACCTCCTCAGGTAAGGTCGCATAAAGCACCAAAGAAGCAATAAAAGGTTCTGCGAAAACCATTGGAGATCAAAGTAAAGTTCCCCATACTAAATTAAACACCAGATGCATAGTTTTTATGAGCTGGCTAAAATCCTTTTACGATACAACCAATTATATGAATTACAACTGAACTCCGTAGACAAATAGGACGACAAATAATCCAGGGAAACAACAGAACAATTAGTCTAAACCTAGGAGTAGCTACACGAAAAAATTAAACACATTGTTTTATACGTCAAAGCTCCACCCGTGTAAAATAAAAATATCCTGTTCCTTTTCTCCACTTGCTTCCCGCATCACTAGAAAAGATCCTTGCTATCACACAGAACCAGCTTTTAAAGTTTAAATTATCTCCAATATGTTCAAAAATCGATGAGAAGGAAATTCAAAAAAAAGAAAGGGATTTTACACAAATAGCCAGCCGGATTAACGGTTTACTTTTCCTAGCCAGTATACATAAATTATACACGATTAATACACATATTATATACATGAATTATACATATATTATACATCAGGGGTTATTTTTAGTTTAAGTTGTTGGGTGTACAGCTAATTAGGTTGATCCTTCTTAAACAAAGGAGAATAATTGTATGTTTAAACTTATTTCGATGAAAGAATAAATATGGAATGGTGTGACGTAAAGCTCAAAATTCTATAGAACATACTCCCTCCGTTCAGTGACGGTGCTTGACTGGCGCGTAGTTTAAGAGAAAAAATAAAGACTTTTGAAACTTGTGATCTAAAACAAGGCATAGAAATTTATGTGGTTATAAATTATTCGAAAAAGGGTCAAAAATAACCCTCTACTATTCGAAAATATTCATTTGTACCCTCTGTTATACTATTGGTCCACTATAGCCCCCGACGTCATAGAATTAGTGTAAAAATACCCCTCCGCCGTTAGGACCCTCCAACATGCCAATATTATCCCATGTGGCCTGATATATTGCTGAGGTGGATGCCACGTGGCATGCAACCTCATTGCATCTATCCCATTTTCCCCTTCCCCTGCTTCTTCTTCTGCCACACCACCTTACTCTTTATCCAACCACAGCCAACTCTTTTACCACGCACCTATTCTTCCACTACTATCAGACCACTAGTCTTGACACCATCAAATTACCATTCTTTCACAAAAAAATTAAACTGAATCGAAATATTGCTTTTTTATGAACTGTACTTCTCCAATGAATCATTTGAAATCAAATTGAACACGGCGATGGAGATGGAGAAACAGAACACTGTTTTCAAATTGAATACGACGATGGAGATGGAGAAGCAGAACACTGAGGATCTTTACATTGATAAGAAACAGAAAACAGAGAATCAACAGGATGAGGCAGCTAAAGCTCCTTAGCTCTGAAAAAGCCTCGCCAAAATAAACTGAAGTCGGAAAAGGTCGACTATGATTGGGTTTCAGCTCGGGGAATATTTTGCTTTGCCCTCCAATTTGCTGCCATTCTCGTGGACATATGTGACACGTAAGGAGAAAAACTCTTTAAAAGTTGGATACTTCAACAAGAAAACAAACGCCTGATCTTAATGAAGAATCTAAGGATATGGTAACTAGTGTAGAATTAGTAATACTCTTTGATTATTCCTATCTCTAAGCTTAATTAACTATTGTTCAGAAGCTCTTTGCTTATTATATGTACTAGTAAAGACCAAATATTTATGTTACTGTGGATGTATTAAGAAACTTGGAATCATTAAAAAAAAACTGAAATCAAATTGGAAAATGAAACCCAAAAATCAAAATTTTCGATTCAATTTGATTTTTGGCGAACGCATGGTGATTTAATGGTGTCAAGATTAGTGGTCTGATAGTGGTGGAAAAATAGCTGCATGGTAAAGGAGAAGGTGATGTTGGTGGTGGTTGGGTAAAGAGGGAGGTGGTGTTGGAAGAAGTAGGGGAATGGTAAAATGGGATAGATAGGATGATGTGGCATGCCACATGGCATCCACCTCAGTAATATATTAGGCCACATGGGATAATATAGGCATGGTGGAGGGTCCTAACGGCGGAGGGGTATTTTTGCACCAGTTCTATGACGTCGGAGGCTGTAGTGGACCAATAGAATAACAGAGGGTATAAATGAACATTTTCGAATAGTAAAAGGACATTTTTGACCCTTTACCGTAAATTATTTCATTAATGGTAAAATAAGAAGCTTAAAGTTAAATCTATACTATATTAAAAGCACGAAGGCCCATAGCGAAATATTGTTCGTCTATTATACCCTTTAAAACTGTATTTTACATTGGATAAAATTGTAAAGTGAAAACTTCCCTAATATTTAGGAGTTCTATATCAAAGAAGTTTTTTTAAAAAATATAATTTAGTGTTTGATATCTTCTCCTAATAACGATACATAATATTAAGACACTGAAAGAATATAAAAAAGTAGGAAGAAAGTTTCTTTTCCAACAAGGAAACTCTACGATGTATTCTTTTAGAAGCTTGGTTGTTAAATCCTAAACTAATTTAATTACCATAACTAATTTACATAAGTACCTAAATTATTATCTTTTGGTAAAAAAAGAAACAAATATTATTACTAAGAAAGTTTATTCCATAATTTGACTATATAAAATAGGAATTAGTTACAAAATTCATCTGGTAGATAATAGGATATTTTATAACCTGTCACTAATTCTATCACCGAATATGATTGATTAGCCAAGAATTTTTATTATTTAGCTACATAATTGGTCCATCACTAATTTTTTTCTTTTTGTAGTTGACATGTCTATAATAAGTATTTAGAAGATCATTTTGACATGAAATAACAATAAAAGAAGGAATACATAATAGAACACTGATCTTTCAAGATTATCTTGGTTGTTTTCATGCTTAGCTAGGCCATTCGCTACTTTTTGACTAAATAGGATCAATATTCGTCATTTTCAAGAGCTTATATTTTTTTAAATTTTATTTTCAAGGGTTCATATTTATTATAATTTTATACACATCGATATAGGGTACACGTGCATCGCACGTTCTTTTTTTATCCTTTAAAAATAGATTTTGCATTGGATAAAATTTTAAATTTAAATTGCTTTCCTAATATTTAGGAGTTTGAAAATAGTTAAAAAAATTCTTACTAAACTATTCCTTATTTGAATTGGGTAGTAATTTTTCACTTTTAGTATTCAATATTTTTGTACTTCTCCTAAATTTTCTGACCGTTTTAATTAATAGAAAAAGAATGTTACGATATCAATTTACATAAACTTTACGACACACATTAAGAATGTAATCATAATGTTGTTTATTTTCATATTTTCTCTAGGTGTCTAACATTTTTAACTAATTAAAAGAGGTCTCCTTATACGAAGACTTTACAGGATACGATAGGAATGCTTTGCTTCTTTTCAATTTTTTTCCCATCTATTTCTTTTTCTTTCCATTAGAGTTATTAAATCATTTTACACTTACAATAAAATTAGCTTTATTTCCTTGCAAGTGAATGTGGTGAGAATATTGCTTCTATCCATGTTTTTGTCTGTTTCCTTTTCTATGTTTTCTTAGAATTAATTTAAACATAAGATTTATAATATAAACATTAAATATACGCAATTCACCATTATTACTTTTATGGAGTCTGATGCAATTAAATTTGAGTCTTCGATAGATATGATTTGAGTCTTTTGATCCTAATCATGCAAAAACTAATAAGAATTATTCTTGAGTTAGAAAAAGCATATCAACAATAAGATTTTTTCTGCGGTACGTTTCTCTTAGTCCAAGCACCTCTACACAAACTTCATAATTGTCTTCATTAATGACATTATTTAGGTATTTCGAAGGATAGAAGTTTTCCTTTTGCTTTCTTTCGTCGAATTGGTTTTGAATTGCTTTTCCTCTTTAATTGCAGTTGATTTTTTTTTTAAAAGAATTAGCATGAACATGTTATTATGATTAATATTGGATAATATTTACAGGTTACAATTTTGCGTATTCTTTTCTAACACCCTATAGTCCTCTAACCTATTGGGTTGGTGCAAATATTAGTTCTAAAAAATCATAGTACGATATCTGAGGCCTTTTGTAGAACGTGATTCTCCCTTTATTGAACTAGCTAAATATAATCAACATTCATTTATATTCGAGGCCTTTTTATAAGACATGATTTCTTCCTTTATTGAACTAGCTAAATAGATCGACATATATTCATCATTTTAGGAACTTACATTTTTACTTTATGACTCAACCATGTTGTTTAATAGTATTAACTATTTTAATTATATACTCATTAATATAGTGTACACGCACAAAGCGCGTACCCTAAGACTATTTAATACTAAATGTAGAAAGATGTCATTCATTTTGACATCCTAAGTAGAAAACTGATAATAGGCTAAATTGTATAGTTTGGCCTACGTTCGGGCTCTAACTTAAGGATGCTTTATTGTTTTAAGTGTGTAAATAATGCAAAAATTGGCTCTAATGGTGACTTTTGTGTTTCACAGGAGTGCACTACTCAAATGAAGACTTATGATGGTGATCCGGGCAAAAATTGGAACTAGTGGACGAATTAAGGGAATGAAGCTCGGCTTGGCAGAGGGAAACCCCACTAGCTCGGGCATTAGCGCGGCTTTAGCGCGCCCGCGCTAGTCCAGTCATCAGAAGCAGAATAAAACCCCACTAGCGCGGGCATTAGCGCGGCCTTAGCGCGCCCGCGCTAGTCCAGATGCGGGAAAAGTATTTGAAAGGGCAAATTCGGAAGTCCAAAGCAAAAACCACACAAACTATAAAAGGTTTAACGCGTTCAAGAGAAGGGGAGGTTTTTTTGGGAGGAGACCAATTTTTGACACAGATTCGACCTAAGGAGGCAGAGACACAATAGGAGCAAGGCGGGGAATTCTTCTACGAGTTTTTCCTTCCTCTTCCTATTTTCCATTGTTGGTTATGATTTTTAGTATTGTAGTTTTACATACTATTATGCATAGCTAATTTGTTATCTAGGGTTTTGATGGAACCTTTTGTAGGATAAATTCTTGTTATGTTTTTATATAATTTAGCCGTGGTATTTTCTCTATTTGTTCAACTATATTATTCTTGTGGTTGATTGAAGGGCCCTCAATTAGCTGTGCCTATTTAGTATGTATTACTCGGGAGAGAGTGCATATTTAGGTAGTTGTTGAACAACATCACTCCCGACGTATGTGAGGAATCAATAACCAAGGGTTTAAAGGTGGGATTAGGAATAACAAAACCTTGGGTGCGATCTAAGTGAGCTGTAATTAAAGCCAGCTAGCGTAACTCAGAAGAGTATGTCTAGTAAATTGTCGTAATTACTCGGGAGAGAATTACAACACGCAGAGCGCTCATGATCGGTAGAGAATACTTAGGCGAAATTATAGAAGACATAGCGGGAAGGATTCCGACAATTGGGGAAATCATAACTCTAGACCTCCTTAATTTAGTTTCCAAACCTTTGTCTCGTTAGTTGATAATTTTACCGTTTTATAGTATTTGTTGGTTAATTAGTTAGATATAAAAATCTTAATATTATAATTTAGAAATTGTTCAAACTTGTCTTCTTTGCGATATTGAACAATTACAGCGAAACCTTAGTTCTCTGTGGGATTCGACTCCGGACTTTTAGACCATATTATATTTGCAGCGACCGCTTATCCTTTTTAGGACTAGAGTTGGGCGTGATCAAAAACCTAAATACTACCATACTCTTGTCTTCCTATAAGCTTGATTTTACAGCCAAAATTATAGCCTACTGTGCATTACTGTTCATTCAAAAGGAAATAATCACTCACTTTTTACCCCTAAGTAGACTGTAAAATGCATAGGAGATGAAAATGAAGGCCACACGAATAAGGACTGAAAGTAAATTCCAGAACTTCTGTGAACATGATACAGTCTTACTGTGCATGAAAAAAAGCTTCAGGGAAATCAAATAGATGCTCAACAAATCAGTTCAAGTACCTTAGGTTGTTCAAATGTGATAGCTACATCCTCACCATCTCTTGGACTAGACGGTGCCTGAATTTGATCCCCTGTCATACTGGAACGATAAGATTGATAAGAACTCTTCCATTATTTAACCAGCAAAATTAAGAGAAATTGCAGTTAGAAAGTACTTTAGTTGTTAAGGACATTTTTATGTTTTGATAAGAAAGCAACTTTATTTCATATAAAGTATAAACTGCAACCAAGAGGAGAAGAATAATTATAGTACAATATCCCAGTCTCCCATAACATAAGGAAACCAAGCAGTATGCCTAAATCATATACATCCAGCATGTTAAACCAAAAAGACGGAGAATAACATTTGTATCAAACTCTATTTATTGATTCTGCTTTTTCTTTAATACTTCTTTCATTCCTTTATGTCCAAATTACCTAAAGCAGGTAAGCTCCTATAGATACTGGGGCAGATACAGCAGCCGACATTTGAGTGTCTGCATATCTCTATTCAGCATCAGTGGTGAGCTATCCACCTTTCCGTGGAGGCTATGTCTGAGTTCTTCTTACTTTATATTCAGTATTGGGTTATGTCCCATCTCACTTAGTTCTCTTATTCAGATGCTCTGTGTACATTGTGGCCTATACGTATGGGATATATTGCCTAGTACTATTTTGACTGTTATATTTCTGTTATTGTATGATTATTGCATAAATGGATGTCCTATGTTTCTGTTATGTGAGATGCAAACTATTTTGCTTAGCTTGTCCCCAGTGATTCAAGATTCACCAAGTGGTAGTTGCTCGCTAAGTGCTAGTCATGGCCCATCTGGTGTTGGGTCGTGAAACTTATAAAGCACTTCTCCAACTGTAGTTCTGATGTACATGGTAATCAAAAAGTTGCCCTGTTCTCCTCTATCTTCCCCAAATCAAACCCTTGCTTCTGAGGCTGATATCAGTGCGTTATGAAACCCATGCAATTTCTGCATTCTATATTGATTTTACTAACAAACTATCTTCTTCTTTCACACCAATTGAATCTACATGCACTGCCTTCTAAAATCTCACGTGATTTCACCCGGGAAAAGAACATTCTCCTCTCCATCTTGACAGTATAATAAATAAAAGGAAATAAGCAAGAACACGAAATATTTACCCTATCGAAAAATGTATAAGAGCATAACATAAGACTGATGATTTCCATTTCCCGTCACCTTATAGCTAGGCAAGTTACTTTGTATTTCAACACTTTTAATTCAAAAGAGGAGACTCAAAATATCACTTCAAAAGAAGAATCAATGGAGACAGATTCTAAAAGCCGATATGACTCAGAAAAGTAAAAGATAGACGGACTTTGGAGGAAAATTTTCTCAGAAGGAAGCATCCTAGACTAAGAGAGACGCTAGCCGGAAACTCTAATCAGTAGATTCTAGATAGATGGAAGAGCTTCCCTCTCTAGACTTCGATTCACAGCACCCACCAGAAAACTTAAATTCTACTCCAATGATGTCAAAATGCAACTATATCTAAAAAGTTATTAAGCAAAAAGAGAACAAAAGAGATCGAAAGAATTTCATGAATTATTTCACCCACAAAAAAAAAGTTTGTGGACTAGAAGGAAAATGAAACAAAAAAGACACAGAATTTTGTACCTCTTACCTCTTGAGACCTAGAATATTTACCAGAGAATCAAAGCCAAATAATTCCAGTTTGGACTCTCTTTGAGGACCATTGATGCTATGATTGGCTAATGACTCTTCTCTTTCTTCAGAGGCCATATTTGGCTGGACGCCAACTTTAACTTTCCTGAAAAAGAAATGGTACAATCAGAACAATGCTTGAAATGGTTTTCAAGAAATAAAAGAGGCAGCAAAATTCTAGACGACATCTCTGCACACCCTTAAAATCATATTAGAAACAATGGTGGACATGCCCATGCACCCAATTTTGGCATAATAACTATTCAGAGTAACTGGAGCATGTGAGAAAGCAGTCGAGCACCCAATGTGTTAAAGAAATCTACCAAATGTGTACAGATGTTAAATTTCGAACCCAATAACTCAAATGGTCAGTGGGTTCAACGGCATCTCGAACCCATCAAATTCAAATCCTATATCAGCCTTTGAGGGCACAGAATATATCGATTTTTTTTTTG
>NW_017672930.1:113323-160330 GCF_001879085.1 Nicotiana attenuata
GGGGGGTGTCAAGGAGCAGAGAATCTGTGATGGTAATTAACCTACTATCACAAGTTAAAATTCACTAAAATATCTTTACACTCTCAATGTATACTATATAACTTAAATCCTTTGCATAATATTGGCAATGGTTTAACTCTCAGTGAGTATTCATATCCCCAACTTGTTTCAAGTTGGGACTGAGGTGTAGTTGTTGTTGTTACTTGGTCTCAATAAATCCCACAAAAAGTTATTATATATTTCCAGTCAATACAAGTCAACAGGAGAAGAGAGAGTAGAGAGAGTACTTGAGCTCGTGTTTAGGGAAAGAAGAGGAAGATCCGGGATGAATAGAAGTCATCTCAATAACGACACTATCATTAACGTCATGAGCCACCACTGGACTGTACTTTCGTCCCAAACCTGTTGGGAACTGACTAATATCATCCGCAACCTCAATCTCTTCTCCATCATCTATTGCCTCCTTGTTTTTATCCGAATGCATCCCAAATTCTAAGCTGTCAAGTCTGAACTATGCAACAAAGTGTTAACGCGAAAAAAGAGGAGAAATAGGGAAGAAAGGGTTACTCAGATCCGATTCAACGCAGAAATTGAAAAGGAAGAGAAAGAGATCTGACAATTCATGAAATATTTATTTGTATATAGTGAGAGAGGGGGATTGGAACTCGGGACTTGAGAGAGGAGAGATGAGGCCGGTGGGTTCTCTTTGGAAAAATATGCACGGCTTTCTTAACGGAGTCATTAACTGTTCGGACCGTAACCTTATGTTTCAGGTTTCTAGGAAGGCACGAGGATTTAGTGGGGCAATTGCATAGGGGAAGAAAACTTCAAAACTCGTTGGGAAATTCATTTGACCAGAGTATCCCTCTAATCAATTAGGAAAAATTATGGCCCCGTATGGCAATGAGTTTTACCAAAATAAATTTGGGATTTATCTTGAAAACTCATGTTTTGTCATAAAATTTGCCCATATTTTGGCCAAATCCCAAATTTCAAATCTCAAAATCAGCTATTGAGCTGATTTTGGGCCAAAATCTCAAAACTTTGGAATTATATACATGTTTTTTCAAATTAATTGGAAAATATGTTTTGAAAACGTATGTCCAAACACATTTTCATCTTCAAACCAAACTTTATCCAAATCAGATTTTTCAAAATAAATTTAGGATTTATGGCCAAACGCTAGCTATGTCAAACATTCTTATAATATGATTTAATTACGACTTTCTATATATTAAAATCAAATTCCTACACCCCTATACTCTTGAAAATAAATTTTATTCAAACTAATATTGCATATAACTTTTATAGTATAAAAAAATGTAAGTGTATAATTTTAAAACATATAAAAATATATGCAACTGAGTCATATATAACAGTAACATTAAGTTTACATAACTTTAATCTTTATATGCAACAAAATCATATTACAATTGTAGGGGTCAAAAATTACCTTTGACATGATCAAACCATGTTAACGTTAAAGAGGCACTCGTGGACTGCCATGTGTCGCCAGTGCAACTCCGGTAAAATTCTGCCCGACGATCTCTTAAGATGTTAATGGCAGGGCCGACGAAGCTATTGAAGACCAAGGTCGAAGAGTCTGCAAAGATCGAGATCGAAGAGTCAGCAAAGTACCTGTACTATTAGGGTATTCCAAGTATATGTTCCCCATAAATAGAAAAATACACAACGATATGGGACATAAGACATTCGCTTGTAAGAAAACACATTGACTTTATAGAGAGAAGCTGGCTTTATTTCAAGCACACGAGAAATACCTTTTTACTAAGATTCTTGCATAACTTTTTCACTTGATCCAAGAACTACCTGAATATCCGAAGGCTCATCAGTCATTCATCATTGTCAAAGAAAATATCCACAAGTCTCAACCGTTTTCGGGTGACTTGCATGTTCTTATTTACTCAAATGTCATTCGTTGCTATTTATTATTATTCAATGTTATCTTTCACCTTTTGATCATTGAATATTGTTAGTCTTGTCCACATTTAATGCCATTCGGTCAAACATACATATTATTTACTACAAAATCAGTTAACATATCTTTTGAATATAATATTAGCTAAGAGTGACTCTACTTTATTTAAATCTAATTGGTTGACCCCATATCTAATTTTGGGTCAAACGGTTTTGTATCGTCTGTGGGGACTTCTTAGCTAATCTTTTAGTTTTGTTTAGATCCACAACTCACGTGAGTTTCTAACCTAACAAATCACAAGGTTTTTCTCTTTCTCTGCGCGTATTGAAACTTACATGGCAGGTAACCAAGGAGACAGGACTAAAGTGACATGTGACTTCCCTGGCAACTTCATGAACGCTATCAACGAGAGCTATGAAATGTTAAGCGATGATGTGACATCCACTGCCTCCCCCAGGCGCGAGAGGTCGCCTCCCCTTATTGTAGCACAACAAAACCCAATGGAAAAGGGGCCTCCACGTCCACAGGAGAATGGACGCCATCGGCCGTGAAAAAACTCCTCTATAACGATCCGACCGGTAGTTTTGAGCATTTGCACTTCGCTCGCCAGTTATCGGGCATGACTAGCCCCGTATGATGTATTATGACTTATGTAAATCGTCGGTTTTGGTTTTCCGGATAATCGGAATAGAATTGGAAGAACAATTATCAGCTTGAAGCTTTAAATTTGAAAGGCTTGACCAAGTTTTGACTTTTTAGTATTCGATCTGTGATTTGGATTTTTATGTTTTGTTAGCTCCGTTAGGTGATTTTGGACTTGGGATCGCGTCCGGAATGTATTTTGGAGGTCCGTGGTAGATTCAGGCTTGAATTGGCAAAATTGGAAATTTGGCGTTTTCCGCTCAGCCGTGGAAATCTTGATATAGAGGTCAGATTGGAATTCCGGAAATTGGAGTAGGTATGTTGTGCCATTTGGGACGTGTGTGCAAAATTTTAGGTCATTCGTAAGTGATTTGATAGGTTTCGGCATCGTTTGTGGAATTTGAAAGTTTAGAAGTTCTTATGCTTGAATCCGAGGTTGATTTGGTGTTTTGGTGTTGTTTTGGGTATTTCGGAGGTTCGACTCAATTCGGGTAGAGATATATGACTTGTGTGAATTATTGATTTAGGTCCCGAGGGCCTTGGGTGTGTTTCGGATGGTTAACGGGTTTTATGTATAGAGTCCTAAAATCTCGCGGGCTCCTAGTTAAGGTTAGCAGAATTTGCATATATATAGCTAAAACAACAAGGACTAGGGTTTTTATTACTTAGTACTAGATTTTTCAAGTTTCTATCTACGGCCTGTTCATCATAAAGAGACATGGCGAAAGGAAAAGCAGAGAAGATCGATTCTTGTCCACAAGTTGCTGCTCGAATTCTTCTTAAAGAGGGAATTAAAAAAAAGTGATAAATCTAAGTATATTAACATATTGTTATCTCCACTATCTTCCCACACTGTACTGAGCATGACAGCCACCGGCGCAACGGGAGATACATTAAATTAGATGCTTCAGTTTCTTGGTGTTAGAAATATCGTTGATTTGGATTCCAACTTCTTAAATATGGCTTCTGTTTTTTAGAGCAACGGTGAGAGGGATAATAATTGTCCATATTTGAGCTTCATTAGCGGAATATGGGTGTCTCATACACATGAATTAAGAGACTCTTTCAAAGAATTAGTCAACACTATCTATAGAACAGAGGCTAAAGTTGTTGATTTTCAACGTAAGATTCGGAGCTTTTGGAGACCGAGTTTAGAGACGAGGGCATCCCGGAGTAGGATTTTACATTGTTGAGGTAAGTAACGCTTCCAAACTTGGTTCTGAGAGTTCGAAGCCCCGAACTATGTGTTCTATGATTACTATTAAGGTGACGCAAACGCCAAGTGACGGGCGTGTGGGCGTGCACCGTGAGAATTGCGGCATGGATCATTCCATGGCACCGCTTAGTGACTCTTTCTTGTTGATATATGTGTTTTAATTATGTGATTAAGTTAATGAGATGCAAATCATGCTAATTATCATGTTAAGGCTTCACGCCAATACTATTGAGACCCGAGAGGTCGTTTCTTGCTGTCATATCATTAGCTTCATTGATATTCTGTGCTCAGTCCTGTTCATGCATATTATATCATGCCTCAGTCTCGATTATTGTTATTTGACATATCATATCATTGTTCGGGCTAGTATCATGGCATTTTGAACATGTGTGTGTGAGATTGGAGAGTGATGACTAAGTGATGTCGAGAGCCCGATATGGAGTGGCAGTATGAGATCGAGCTGCACGCCGCAGCGAGAAATTGAACATGCCTTCGTTGGCTTGTTATAGCGCTTGGGCTAAGAGAAGCCCCTCCGGAGTCTTTACACCCCCAGTGAGCGCAGTTGATATTATTGAGGGGTGGATCTTCCCTGGACATGGATCTTGTCCGAAGTACTTATTATCTGGAGATGGATCTTCTCCATAGGGCTGGAATGGCCTTCCTTGGTACTGGATGACTGTTGTCAGTGATGTGTATATATTCCGGGATGGATCTTCCCTGGGCCTTGTGAGCCATATACAGTACCGAGCGGTTGTGAGGTTGTTACTGTTATTATTTGGAGATGGATCTTCTCCGTAGGTTGGAATGGCCTTCCTCAGTACTAAGTGGCTACTGTCAGAGATCTATATATATTCCGGGATGGATCTTCCCTGGGTCGTATGAGCCATATACAGTACTGAGTGGGCGAGCATCTGAGATTGTGGGCACATGAGGCACTCAGCATGGTGCATTTCATACAACATGTGTATTGGCATGTAGACATAGTAGAGTTACACATCCTTACCTGGTATATATCTACTCTGTTTTACTGTTCGAGCTGTTTATTTAACTGAAAGCATGCCTACGTTTCTGTACATTATTTCTGTTACCTCTGATGAGGTTGAGTTCGTCACTACCTATCAGTCCAAAGGTTGGACTTGTTACTTATTGAGTTGGTGTACTCACGTTACCCCATGCACCTCATGTGCAAATTCAGGTACTGTGGATCCAGTGGCGGTGGTTGATCGAGGCTTCTAACTTAGGAGATTATTGAGGTATATGCACGGCGTTCGCAGGCCTTGGCTCCCCCACCTTACTTACTTATTATATTTCAGTTGCTCCCTTAAAAATTATAATAGACTATGTATGTTCCTTAGACGCTCATCACTCAGTGACACCCCAGTTTTAGGCTGAAATGTATCTAATCTTGGAATTTCTTATGTTTCCAGTAGTTCTTTTACTGTTAAAAGCTTCCGTAAATATTTTCAAACTTATTATTATCGGGGTGATTGTTGAGTTGAGGTTGGCCTAGTTTCACGATAGGCGCCATCACGACGGGTCGGGTTTTGGGTCGTGACATCCTCGAAACGTGATTGACCGATACACTAGTGAGTGTGATCAACAGACCTGCTCCATGCACGACCATAGAGACCGTAAGAGCCCACACGATATAACGAGCAAACGAACAAGGCGACCACCCAGACCCTCCAACACCATGTATAATTCATAATGTTACTAACAATGCAGGTGACAACGTCCTCGCCGATATTCTGAAGAGGATAGAAGAAATGGAAAATGAAAACAAAACGCTCAGAGATCAAATGAAAGAACACCAAGAATGAGTCGACAAGCTAACAGGCGCCCTTAAGCTACTGCCAAAGAGGGACGCCAGTAGATTCATAGAATAGTCGTATAACGAGGAAGCAGCCCCACATGTCATACCAAAGACCTATAAAATGCCATCGTATCTCAAGATCACGTGACTCATTAATTCACTTCCGTGAAGGGAAGCAATCTCACCAAGGAAAATATATCCTCTATTTTGCTGAAGGAATTTGGCAAAACTCACGGGAGGGGCATTGACATAGTATTCACAGCTACCAGCCCGCTCCATAGAATCCTTCGAAGAAATGGCTGATAAGTTCGTGACGGAACATGCCGAGGCCAAGAAAGCCGAAACAAGAGTAAACGATATATTCACCATTAAGCAGTCCTCAGGAGAGGGACTGAGGGACTTCCTCGCTCGATTCAACAGGGTAAGGATGACCCTATCAAATGTGTTCGAATGGATGGCAGTCTGTAATGACCTGGCCGGTCATTTTGAGAGTTATAGCCTCGATAACCTATTTATTGCTTCCCCCGTATCTTTTTCTGCTTATGTGACTTGCCGGGAGATTTTATTTTGGTTTTTGGAGTGTTTTGGGACACTTAGTCCCTAAACGGAGGCTTAAGTCTTAGGATTTGGACCATAGTCAGAACTAAGTGAAGACGACTCCAGAATGGAGTTTCATCGGTTCCGTTAGCTACGTTGGGTGATTTTGGACTTAGAGGCGTGTCCGGATTGTGTTTTGGAGAACTATAGCTGATTTAAGCTTGAAATAGCGAAAGTCGAATTTTAGAGATTTTTTACCGGAAGTGGACTTTTTGATATCGGGGTCGGAATTTGATTTTGGAAGTTGGAGTAGGTCCATAATGTTGAATATGACTTGTGTGCAAAATTTAGGGTCAATCGGACGCGGTTTGATAGGTTGCGACATCGCTTGTGGAAATTTAAAGTTTCAAGTTCTTTAAGTTTGAAATGGAGGATGATTCATGATTTTAGCATTGTTTGATATGGTTTGAGGGCTCGACTAAGTTCGTATGGTGTTTTAGGACTTATTGGTATGTTTGGTTGAGGTTCCGGGAGCCTCGGGTTGATTTCGGGTGGTTAACGGACCTTTTGGACTTAGGAAAAGATAGCAGAAAATCTGGTGTGTTTGTTTTTTGTTTTCCTTAATCGCGTTAGCGAGGGAGGTCTCGCGTTCGCGTAAGGAATCTGGAGGCCAGCTGAAGTTTGTTCTTCGCATTCGCGAAGAGGAGCCCGCATTCGCGAAGGTATGATTAGTGGAAGCATCGCGAACACGAGGAGTGGAACGCGTTTGCATATAGGAAAGTGGAGCAGCTGGGACCCCAAGGAATTATTCTACGTGTTCGCGTAGTGGTTACCGCGTTCGCGAAGCATCAGGAGGTGGAAGGTACGCGTTCGCGAGAGGGCCCTCGCGTTTGCGAAAGAGAAATTTTGGATCAGTAAATATTTGTTCGTCGCGTTCGCGAAGAAGGGAACACCTGGGCAGATTGAAAAGTTCAAAATTGAGGGTTTATGTCATTTTTCACCATTTGGACTTGAGATCTCGGAATTAGGCGATTTTTGGAGAGATTTTCACGTGGGTGATTGGGGTAAGTGATTCTTACATAGTTTTGGTTAATTCCCATGATTATATCTTTAATTTCATCATTAAATTAGTTATTTGTGGTGTAAAATTGGGAAAATTTTGAAAAAAGTTCTTAGGCCGAATTTTGGGGTTTTAATCGATGTTTTTTGGTATCGGATTTGAGTAATTTTGGTACGAGTGAACTCGTGAGTGAAATGGGTGTTCATATTTTGTGACTTTTACCCGATTCTGTGATGTGGGTCCGGGGAGACTTTTTTGGGCAATTTTCCAATTTCTTGCTTTAGCTTTGATTTTGTTAGCTAGATTAGTTTCTTGTAGTTATATTTTATGTAATTGATTTGGCTAGATTTGGGCCATTCTTGAGTCGGATATTCGTGGAAAAAGCATTGTTACGGATTGATTTGAGCTTGGTTCGAGGTAAGTGGCTTGCCTAACCTTGTGTGGAGGAACTCCACTTAGGATTTGGTACTGATTTTCATATGCGAGGGTCGCGTACGTGAGGTGTCGAGTACGTACATGGGATAATTATTGTAAAAACCCGATTTCTACTGAGTTATAACCTATATTTCTTCTTATTTGAGTTATACTAGCATGTGTAGTATCCTGCTAGCCTAGAATAGCATGTCTACGTGCCTTAATTGCTTATCTGAACTTTGTGCAGCATGCTTAGTGGCTTTCCTGCTTATTCCTTAACTTGTACTTAGTCTAAACTGTAGGTTCCTTGTTGTAACTATTATTTCTATTGTTTGAGCTGCGTATTTACTTTGGGACTACGGAACGGTATTACGGAAGATACCCCTGCATATTTACTTTGGGACTACGGAACAGTATTCCGGGAGATCCCCCTACACATTTACTTTTGGGACTACGAGACGGTATCTCGGGAGATCCCCTTTTGTTATCTCTGTGTACTGAGCAGTTACCTTTTATGATTTCATTCTTGTTAAATTTCAGTCTTTATTTTACTGTGATATTTCATTCCGTCTTGTTTTATTATATATATATATATATATATATATGTGTGTGTGTGTGTGTGTGTGTGTGTGTGTGTGTGTGTGGCTCTGACCTGACCTCGTCACTACTCGACCGAGAATAGGCTTGGCAGCTATTGGGTACCATTGTGGTGTACGCATGCCTCTTCTGCACATATTTTTCATGTGCAGGTTCAGGTACCTCCTACCAGCCTCGAGTTTAGTTGCATGGTTGCTGCTGTTCAGGAGGCTTCAAGGTACATCTGCCCGCGTCCGCAGACCTCGAAGTCCCTATCTATCCCCTTATGTCGATTCTTCCCTTATTTCTTAGACACTAATGTGTAGAACAATTAGAGATTCGTAGAAGCTTGTGACTTACAGTGTTCCGGGTCTTGGGAGAGTCGTGTTCATATCGAGAGTTGATTATTGTATATGCCAAACGGCATCTCAAATGCTTATTTAAATTATCTGTTACTATTAGTTGTTAATTTTTATGTTTTTCATTTCGTTTCTGCAAATGCTAGGCTTACCTAGTCGTAGAGACTAGGTGCCATCACGACAATTCACGGAGGGAGAATTTGGGTCATGACACAGTCGCAGCCTTTCAGAACGGGTTGAGTAAAGAGGGTTCATGAGCGACCAGAAAACTGCTGAGCTGGTTGATGAAGTACCCTCCAACCATTTGGGATGAAATCCATAATTCTTACTGTGCCGAAGTCCGAGCAGATAATGACAACCTTAACAAACCGACTCGACGGCTCGTCTCCGTGCAAGCCGAGCCTAGGAGAGAACGACGAGATAATTCAAGAAGAGATCACCCGGTCTCACAATCAAATAGGGAACGACATCAGCCATACGTCGGGCCCCCCGCCTCATCTTCCTTCCACTCTGATGACGACCCATCTAGGCCGAGGACGGAGACTCGTTGGAATGAGAGAGGTATGCCCCCTTGTTGTCCGCTAACAATTTTTGTGTGTCGCCTACAGAAATAGTCTATGCCCTAGAGAAACTAGGAACGAAGGTGAAGTGGCCGCCAAAGATGAGATCCGACGCAAGCACTAGAAAATCAGACGCCCTCTGTGAATTCCACCAGGGACGCGGACACAAGATAGAAGATTGCATCACCCTAAGGCAAGAGGTTGTGAACATGTTGCAGCAAGGACACCATAAAGAGCTGTTAAGCGACAAGGGAAGGAACAACTTCGCTAGAGGTCGTGAATGCCAAGGGTCGATGAAGCCGCTGTTACCGGCTCGTACCATCAACATGATTATTGGCAGTAGAGACGATGCTTCCATCAACGATGTTAAGTTCACCACCACTAACAAGCTCAAAAGATCTATCACCCACGAATGGTATGACGGACTCGAAGAAAGTATCATATTCGACAAGTCAGATGTCGACGGTTTGACTTTCCCTCACAACGATGCTCTCGTAATTATTTTACGAATTTTAGATACTAATGTCAAACATATCACGGTAGACGATGGGAGTAGAGCGTGCATTATCCATCCCCGAGTACTCGCCCAGATGAGACTCGAGGACAAGATAGTGCCACGTTGCATCACACTAACCGGTTTTAATAATGCAGTTGAACGGACATCGGGCAAAATAACACTCCCCGTCTTGGCCGACAGTATAACTCTGGAGACGAAGTTCCACATCATGGACCAGGCCACTGCATACAATGCCATAGTAGGACAACCGCGAATATATCCCATGAGGGTGTCCCCTCCAGCCTGTACCAAGCGATCAAGTTCCCAACACCTTGGGGAATATTCAGCATACGAGGAGAACATCGCATGTCTCGTGACTACTATTGCATAGCCTTGGATAGCACGACAACCCAACAGAAGAAAGACAAGATAAAAGAAGAGATCAGGGACGTCATCATGGACCCCGAAACAGTCGAAGCCGCGAACTCAACTATAGAGAACCTCGACCCCGTTCAATTAGATACCAACAACCCTCGCAAAAAGGCCTACATTGGCTACAAACTTTGAGAACCAGGTAAATTTAGCCATTTTTTAATAACTAATGCAGATTTATTTGCCTTCAGCCATGCAGATATGCCGGGAATCCCCAAGGAGATTACCACATACAAATTGAATGTCGATTCATTCTTTCCCCAAGTAAGACAGGTCAGACGAAAATTCAACCCTGCTATCAACGATGTCGTCCACGTGGAGGCGGAGAAGCTATTAGAAAATGGCTCCATCAGGGAGTTGAAATACCCCAAATGGATCGCCAATTTTGTGTGGCCGAACAGAAAAACGGGAAATGGAGGATGTGTGCAAACTTCACAGACTTAAACAAAGCGTGCCCGAAAGACTCATTCCTATTGCCACATATCGACCAACTCATCGACGCGACAGCCGGGCATGAGCTGCTGAGTTTCCTGGATGTGTACTCGGGCTATAACCAAATACTTATGGAAGAAGAGGACCAGGAGAAAATCGCGTTCATCACCCACCAAGATATATATTGTTATAGGGTCATGCCGTTCGGGTTGAACGTAGGAGCCATCTATCAAAGATTGGTCAGAAAAATGTTCAAAGATCAGCTTGGCAAGACCATGTAGGTATATATCGAGTACATGCTGGTCAAATCCGTAAAAGCCGAGGACCATATCGACTATTTGAAGGAAGCTTTCAACATACCGAGACGGTGTAGAATGAAACTAAACCTAGAGAAATGTGCGTTTGGCGTAGCCTAGGGGAAGTTTTTTGGGTTTCTTAGTGTCACAACGAGGTTTCGAAGTCAACCAGGACCAAATCAAAGCTATCGAAGGGATACCAGAGCAACTGATTACTAAGAAGCAAGTCCAAAGTTTGACTGGCCGAATCGCCGGCCTATCAAGATTGATCTCGCATTCATCCGATAGATGTACAAGATTTGTGAGAACTAAAGACGTATCGTTTGTTACCACCTCTACTCTCGCAACCCAAACCCAGGGAACACCTCCTCGTCTACCTCGCCGTCTCCGAAGTGGCAGTAAGTGTAGTCCTGATCCGAGAAAGCAAAGGTATGCAATCTCCCATTTATGACATTAGCAAAACACTCGTTAACGCCGAGATGAGGTACCCACACCTCGAGAAACTGGCCCCGACACTAGTCGTAGCTTCACGTAGCTTAGACCCTATTTCCAGTGCCACCCTATCTCAATCGTTTCCACCTTTCCTCTAAGAAACATTTTACATAGACCTGAATTGTCGGGGAGGACGACCAAGTGGGCCATCGAGCTAAGTGAGCACGATATCACATATCAGTCGTGAATATCGATAAAGTCGCAAGTGCTTGCCGACTTCGCAGACTTCAGTAAAATAATGCCTGAGGTCGAGAAGGAAGTTGTCCAAGCTTCACTCCAAACACAAGACCTCTGGGTCCTATAAACCAACGATGCATCCATTACTTGCGGATTCGGGCTGGGACTCATACTCGAGGTCCCTATCGGCAAAGTAATTCGCCAGTCAATAAGATGCCCAGATATGACTAACAACGAGGCCGAGTATGAGGCCGTAATTGCAGGATTGTGACTAGCACATAAGTATGGGGCGAAACAGTTGAAGTTCCGTTGTGATTCACAGCTCGTAGTCAACCAAGTCACAGGGACTTTCCAAATCAAAGAACAAAGGTCGCAAAAATATCAGACCGAGATCTGTAAGCTTGACGAGTGTCTAGCGTATATATAATTCTGACTCGTACTCTCTCAAATTATAGTATAAAAAGATGTCGAACCCACAGAGATTGGTTTATCTATTCTACAGAATTTTCTTGTTTTAATTACTATTTGAGAAAATCAGAAAGAGTTGATTGTGAATTAACTAACAAAAAATGCACGAATGGAGTTAAAATTTTGTTTTTCACAAATATAATAAAGAGGTGTTGGGATCATGACTTCACTTAATATTTTTATTATATAGTAGATACATTTATCCTTCAACTTCTATTTCTCATAAATGTATAAATGCCTCTCACGATTACATTTATATATTATTACTATAGTTGAACAATTAAATGCACTCCTCTCGGTTATACAAATTAATCATTAAAATGGTAATATTAAAGAACCAGAAATATATGCTTGAATTAAAGCATGCTCTTTTTTAGTAAGTCCCTTTCGGTTACCCTACTTGTTATAACTGATTACTACAATATTCGCCTCTTTCGATTACAAATAAGTGTAGAATCAATTTTAACATATATGAGCTAGATGTCACTAAATATAGGTTAACATCTATCAATACCAAAATTAACTATTACTTCTTCTACCTCTTTCGATTACAGAATTAGTAAGAAGTTAATATGTAGTACGAAATAGATGGATGTTAACAAATTAAATAACATGTCACGACCCAATTCCCAAGCCCGGTCGTGATGGCGCCTCTCGTGAAGACAAGGCCAGCCAGACCAATACAGGACACTTCTTTTAAGCAGTAAATCACCATTTAAGCAATTATGAAACATGATTTAATAACAATAATTTGCGGAAACATAGATAATAATAGTAGAACCATCCCGACACAGCCCAAACCGGGGTGTCACAAGTCACGAGCATCTATTAGAGTGAAATTACAACTACAAGCCGAAAATATACAAAATAGGATTTATAAATAAAAGGAAGAAATGCGGTGCTGCGAACGCTGGCAGTCACCTCGTTCAACTTTGATAGCATAGTCTCTAATCAGCTCAAAACCCGCTACCGGGTGAACAAATACCTGCATCTGCACGCGAGGTGCAGGGAGTAAAGTGAGTACTCCAACTCAGTGAGTAATAAAGGTAAATAACGTATGAGCAGTAAAAAATCACGTAAAGCAACCAATATGCTGTATAGAAGCAGGGTACAATCCTTTGAGAAAACAGTGAAACTGTGAAACTCTTTGAAAATCTCTTGGCTCAGTTTAAATCTCTTTTGAAAATGATCTTTCCAACAGTTACGAAATGATTTCAAAATAGTTAGTGCCGATAAGCACAGAAAATTCGCCCCTCGGGCACAAATACCACAGTATAACAGGAAAAAGGTAAGTAAATATGCAAGATGAGCACGTAAAAGTTCGCCCCTCGGGCAATATCTCAAACAGTACCAGCCCCTCGGGCTCACTCTCAGAAACACTCTCAGCCCCTCGGGCTCTCTCTCTTTCTCAGATCACTCTCAGAACAGTATCATATAGTAACCGCTGCGGCGTGCAGCCCGATCCACATATCGCTGCGGTGTGCAGCCCGATCCATATCTCGTCGACGGCGCTCACTGGGGGTGTGCATACTCCGGGAGGGACCCCTTACGGCCCAAGCGCAATATCAAGCCACCTCGTGGCATATAACATAAGGCCTGAAAGCCTTCTCACATCACACTCAAGGCCTGAAAGCCTCCTCACATATCACTCGAGGCCTGAAAGCCTCCTCACAATACACTCGAGGCCTGAAAGCCTCCTCATAATACACTCGAGGCCTGAAAGCCTCCTCACATCACGCTCAAGGCCTGAAAGCCTCACTCAGTCCAGAAACATTATAAGCCCCTCGGGCATCAATAAAATAGTGGTGCTCAGCCCAAACAATAGTGGAAATATCATTTAAGTCTCAAAGTTCAATTAAAGCGGCTGAGTTTTGTAAAACAGTATAATCAACAGGACTGAGTTCAAGTAGTACATCAAATAGTGAGGAAACAAGTGATAAAAATACCCGAAGGGTTCAAATAATTGGCACGAAGCCCAAATATGGCAATCAGCCCAAATCATGATAATAACAAATAAGTTTCAGTCAAATACGCGGTAAAATCATCGATCGGGACGGACCAAGTCACAGTCCCCAACGGTGCTCTACCCCACGCTCGCTATTCGGCGTGCAAGTCACCTAAATATAGCACTACGGTGTGCAAATCCGGGGTTTCAAACCCTCAGGGTATCATTTACAATCATTACTCACCTCGGACCGGTGAAATCTCTAGCTCGCGGCGCCTTTGCCCTCAAATCATCCTCCACGCGTGTCGAATCTATCCAAAATCAGAGCGAATACATCACAATAGGCTAAGAGAACATAACCCAATCGAAAAGAATCGAAAAATATCGAAAGTCACGAAATTTGCAAAACCCGAGCCCCGGGCCCACTTCTCGAAAAATCAGAAAATTAACATCATCGAATTCCTCATCTCGCCACGAGTTTATGCATACCAAAAACTCCAAAATCCGAGCCCAAATGACCCATCAAATCCCACTTTGAAATACCAAATTTCCAAGCCCTAACTTTACCCTCTTTTGATGAATTTCCATAAATTTCTATGTTAATTCTACCATTAAATCATGTATTAAGGTCAAGGAACTCAACTCCAATCACACCTAGTCGAAATCCCCTTTAATTTCTGCCCAAAAGCTCTCAAGGTCGATCAAAAATGGAGGAAATGAACTTAAGCTCGCGGAACCAAATGAGTTTTAAAACCCTTCTCTGAACAGTCTTTTTCGCATCTGCGGTTACCTTTCCGCATATGCGACTACCGCTTCTGCGGTTTTCCATCCGCTTCTGCGGAACTTACTAATACAACCAGGACCGCTTCTGCGGTCCAATCCCGCTCCTGCGGTGACCGCTTCTGCGCACAACCTATCGCTTCTGCGGAACACCCTTCACCAACACGGACCGCTTCTGCGGTCAGCAACCGCATTTGCGGAGACCGCTCCTGCGGAACCCCTCCGCTTCTGCGGAAATCCTCCTCATAGCCCACACTCGCACCTGCGACCAAAACTTCGCATCTGCGGAACCGCTTCTGCAGCCCCTTTTCCGCAGATGCGGAAATACCAGACATCAGCAAACCAGCAAATTTCACAACTCCAAAATCCATCCCGATGGCTATCCGAAATCACCCCGAGGCCCCCGGGACCTCAACCAAAAGTGCCAACCCATCCTAAAATATCATTCAAACTTTCCCCAATCGCCAAAACACCTCAAACAACACCAAAACCATCAATTCACATCGAATTCAAGCCTAAGTTCTTCTAAAACTTACGAAACACGCATTTGATCAAAAATCCAACCAAAACACCTTTGAATGACCTGAAATTTTGCACACACATCCCAAATCACATAACGAAGCTACAACAACTCTCGGAATTCCATTCTGATCCTCGGATCAAAATCTCACCTATCAACCGGAAATCGCCAAAATACTAACTTCGCCAATTCAAGCCTAATTCTACACCGGACCTCTAAAACCAATTCCGATCATGCTCCTAAGTCACAATTCACCTAACGAAGCTAACCAAATCATAAAAACTCCGATCCGAGCTCATATACAAATAAGTCAACTCTTGGTCAAACCTTTCAAATTCAAAGCTTCCAACTGAGACTGTTCTTTCAAATTCATTCCGTTTTTCCTAAAATCGAAACCAACGATCTACATCCGTCATAATACATAACACGGGGCAAGTCATGCCCGAGAACTGGCGATCAAGGTGCAAAAGCTCAAAACGACCGATCGGGTCGTTACATCCTCCCCCACTTAAACACACGTTCGTCCTCGAACGTACCCGGAGTTGTTCTAGAAGCCAATCAATAGCTGAATAACCTTACCAAGCGTAAACCCGGGGGTGATCCCACATCACCCTATCTCATATAGGTCTGATAACACATTGTAACTGAAATTTCACCATCCAATCTAGCCCACAAGCCATAGAACCACATTTCACTTTCCGAAATCATACACAAGGTCAGAACCTCACATCTCTATTCAGAATAAGCCCGAACCAGCTGTAATAGCCCTTACCTGCAACCTCAGGTGCAATCACATGATATACCACATAACTCAACACTTGTAGCGATAACTTCTAATCACAGCAGCTGCACACAACAACCGAGACCGATAGAAAGCCTCTTATCAACCAAAGTCTCATTCCAACACTTCCATATACTGCCAATGATAAATGAAACATGCAATAATTCACAACCATTTCTCAAATCAGCCATCCATAAGGTTACTTCTCCTTTGTCAAGGACCATAGCAAATTTCTGAGCCGAACATCAATATATCCCTTCGATACGCTGAAATCGAATCCGTTTGTGTTCATTCTAGATCCCAACAATCTCATCTGATTTTAACACAACTACTCCGGTGACATGACACACCAATACCATCTAAAGCCACAACTCGTGCAATCCGTGCACTAATAAGCAACGATCTGGACTTACTCAAACCATGAAAATGACTCAAATGAGAGAGCTGTACCACAAGCTCGCCAATACCATCACAACACAAGGCTGAGAACCCGTCTCACATCATAGAAATAGAACACATGAATCTAACCCGAAAGGTCATATCTCCACGTAGCTTCGCTACAATGCGCGATCCTATCCAAACACTGCTCCACATGAAACACCTCAAGTCACCATGCCCAAAACCATCAACCAAGCCAATTTGATGCCTAGCACCCAAAAGTGAACCACCATAACCATGGAGAAGCAAATGACGCAATGCCACACCAGCCCGAAGGAACATATCCAATGCGCAACAAATCATGCAACACCCAAATGCCCGTCTCATTCAAATCCCGCTATAAAGCCCCACTGAAACTGCACCATTTGTGCATATAACCACCAAATCTCAACTCCTCGTAACGCAGGAGGGTAACTCACATATCACGAATAAGCTCAACAACAATCGAATGGCACATCTCCCAACAATAGCCGTTCGGAGTAAACAAATCTGAACAGGTGCAGAACACACATCCATGTTGGACCTATCGATGAACCCCAAATCAACTCTGGTACTCAATCATTCCACGAGAGATACTCTAAGATTCTTCTGTGCTTCCAAGCAGACTCGAATATCAGCAGCCGATCTGACAAGAAGTGCTGCAATACTACCGAACTGCTATCAACTTAATCACATTACCCTTTTCTGAAACCTATACTCTCGTCAAATCACTTCCAAATAACAATACCATTTCCTTAAGCATCTGAGGCTACCCGCTGCCTAAGAGTGTTATGAACTTCCTTTCAGAACTGAACTGAAACTTCATACACGCAAATCTCGATTCTCCACAACATACCGCCTATACCACACCATCCAAGGATAACAGGAAAACTTTTATCTCCCTTCCAAGACATAGACATCTACGCACTCAACCAGCCAAGAACTTCCATTTATCCCACCTAGAAGAAAAATCATTACACATCCCATACCTCTCATATTCGTAGAAAATGCACCGCCCCAGCCACGGTAGAAATCAACAAGAACTCTCCCAATTCCATTTGCACAAATTAAACTGCCAGGACTGAATCCTCCTAACTAGACCAAGCTAAGCAAGCCATCAAAGCCTATAAGCATTGTTGCAAAATACCTGTAAGAACCAACTACCTCGAACACATACAAGGAATTGATCATATCCTTACCATACCGATTCGGTCTACTATCAAACCATTCCATCTATCTGAATTTCCTTCTGATTCATTTTCAACTTGATGCTCCCTCTTGCTGTAGTACCACAATCTCTCAATCCCAGGCTCACTACACGAGACCCAAGCACAAGACCACACTGTCTAGGACCCATAAGCCGCTGAATACTCTCTCAATATTCCCAGAAACACCACATTCCAGATTGCTTTACTCTGAAGAACTTCCTGCGAATCTAAGTCCGTTACCTTTACTTTACTGATACTAATACATAGAATCCCATAATTCACATAGAAATACCACAAGTCTTGACCTCTTCCCATGAAAACAACAGTTTCTAATCACCCATACAACCTTAAGATACCCAATTGTTACATGCAGAATCCTGAACACATTAGAACCATTCTCGAGAGTCATCTACTCTATTTAAACTGCAATTAGCCGGATCAAACGAACCAAACAACCAGCGCCTCGTTGGCATTTTTGACACTGCAGCACATAACCTTTCCTTAGTCAAAATTTCCTTTACTCGAGCCATCCTCGGGCTCAATCTTCGCACCCAGAACTGATTTACCACACGCCTCAAATCGGGACCAACATAGCACATAACCAAGCAATTAGCTAATCGATAGCAAACTCCCCCACTTGGCTCGAAGCCATAGATCAGAATACACTCAATAACTCATAACACTTATACTCTATTGATGCCACAATACCATAGTGAGATTAAACTCAAATCCTTTGTAAGCTTGTGTAAACACAAATCATCTAGTACTTTAAATCTTCGGCAAACCTCGTAACAATTAAGCCCACTCTCTTAAGCGATCCAAACTTTCAAATTTTAGCACTTACATTTCACTTGCACATGAGATCTTCTAACAATCACGTACGAGTCACACAACCTTAGAACACTCCGTAGGAGATAACCCACCTGCTTTGCCTCCATCTAACATTTCTGTATACCTTCCACCGTCATACACATTACACAGCCACTTAGTCTTCCTGAGTCTGAACTCATATCACAACATGAAATTTACTTCACTCTCAACTAGGAGACACGAAAAGATTCTTCACGCGCTCATAACTCGGAGCTACACATCCAATCACAATGGAAATCATACACTTAATAGTTTATCTTTCATCCAGCAGACCTTCCTCGTCACTTCCCAGTCACATAGATACATCCCGCAGTACTAATACATTCTTCACATAGCTACCCAGCCGTCACTTCCACTAACAGGGACACTACCGAACATATAAGTTCAAATCATTTATTCACACAATCAGCACCTCGGTGCTCAAGCCATAGGCAAAGATCCGGCCTCAAGTCCTTCAGACTGGCCCAACATCGAACTCACAAAAATCACATCTCGCCCCTCGATTGGGGAAATCACAAGCCATCAAGGCACATCTGATAATGAGCGCTCATGTGCGCATACGAACGCGTGGAAGGAAATTTCAAGAGTTAATTTCAAGCTGAATCAAGGACGTACGATAAGATTTCCAAGAATGTGAAGTTTTCCTAAAGGTTCTGCAGCCTCTCGAGGATAAATACATACGTCTCCGTACCGATCCGCGAGACTCTACTAAACCTGCTCATGACTCATGAGACCTACTAACCTAGGCTCTGATACCAACTTGTCACGACCCAATTCCCAAGCCCGATCGTGACGGCGCCTCTCGTGAAGACAAGGCCAGCCAGACCAATACAGGACACTTCTTCTAAGCAGTAAATCACCATTTAAGCAATTATGAAACATGATTTAATAACAATAATTTGCGGAAACATAGATAATAATAGTAGAACCATCCCGACACAGCCCAAACTGGGGTGTCACAAGTCACGAGCATCTATTAGAGTGAAACTACAACTACAAGCCGGGAATATACAAAATAGGATTTATAAATAAAAGGAAGAAATGCGGTGCCGCGAACGCTGGCAGTCACCTCGCTCCACTTTGATAGCATAGTCTCTAAATAGCTCAAAACCCGCTACCGGGTGAACAAATACCTGCATCTGCACGCGAGGTGCAGGAAGTAAAGTGAGTACTCCAACTCAGTGAGTAATAAAGGTAAATAACGTCTGAGCAGTAAGAAATCACGTAAAGCAACCAATATGCTATATAGAAGCAGGGTACAATCCTTTGAGAAAACAGTGAAACTGTGAAATTCTTTGGAAATCTCTTGGCTCAGTTTAAATCTCTTTTGAAAATGATCTTTCCAACAGTTATGAAATGATTTCAAAATAGTTAGTGCCGATAAGCACAGAAAATTTGCCCCTCGGGCACAAATACCACAGTATAACAGGAAAAAGGTAAGTAAATATGCAAGATGAGCACGTAAAAGTTCGCCCCTCGGGCAATATCTCAAAACAGTACCAGCCCCTCGGGCTCACTCTCAGAAACACTCTCAGCCCCTCGGGCTCTCTCTCTTTCTCAGATCACTCTCAGAACAGTATCATATAGTAACCGCTGCGGCGTGCAGCCCGATCCACATATCGCTGCGGCGTGCAGCCCGATCCATATCTCGTCGACGGCGCTCACTGGGGGTGTGCAGACTCCGGGAGGGGCCCCTTACGGCCCAAGCGCAATATCAAGCCACCTCGTGGCATATAACATAAGGCCTGAAAGCCTTCTCACATCACACTCAAGGCCTGAAAGCCTTCTCACATCACACTCAAGGCCTGAAAGCCTCCTCACATATCACTCGAGGCTTGAAAGCCTCCTCACATATACTCAAGGCCTGAAAGCCTCCTCATAATACACTCGAGGCCTGAAAGCCTCCTCACAATACACTCGAGGCCTGAAAGCCTCCTCACATCACGCTCAAGGCCTGAAAGCCTCACTCAGTCCAGAAACATCATAAGCCCGTCGGGCATCAATAAAATAGTGGTGCTCAGCCCAAACAACAGTGGAAATATCATTTAAGTCTCAAAGTTCAATTAAAGCGGTTGAGTTTTGTAAAACAGTATAATCAACAGGACTGAGTTCAAGTAGTATATCAAATAGTGAGGAAAACAGTGATAAAAATCCCCGAAGGGTTCAAATAATTGGCACGAAGCCCAAATATGGCAATCAGCCCAAATCATGATAATAACAAATAAGTTTCAGTCAAATACGCAGTAAAATCATCAATCGGGACGGACCAAGTCACAATCCCCAATGGTTCTCTACCCCACGCTCGCTATCCGGCATGCAAGTCACCTCAATATAGCAGTATGGTGTGCAAATCCGGGGTTTCAAACCCTCAGGGTATCATTTACAATCATTACTCACCTCGAACCAGTGAAATCTCTAGCTCGCGACGCCTTTGCCCCTCAAATCGGCCTCCACGCGCGTTGAATCTATCCAGAATCCGAACGAATACATCACAATAGGCTAAGGGAACATAACCCAATTGAAAAGAATCGAAAAATATCGAAAGTCACGAAATTTGCAAAACCCGAGCCCCAGGCCCACTTCTCGAAAAATCAGAAAATTAACATCATCGGATTCCTCATCTCGCCACGAGTTTATGCATACCAAAAACTCCCAAATTCGAGCCCAAATGACCCATCAAATCCCACTTTAAAATACCAAATTTCCAAGCCCTAGCTTTACCCTCTTTTGATGAATTTCCACAAATTTCTATGTTAATTCTACCATTAAATCATGTATTAAGGTCAAGGAACTCACCTCCAATCACACCTAGTCGACATTCCCTTCAATTTCTGCCCAAAAGCTCTCAAGGTCGATCAAAAATGGAGGAAATGAACTTAAGCTCGCGGAACCAAATGAGTTTTAAAACCCTTCTCTGAACAGTCTTTTTCGCATCTGCGGTTACCTTTCCGCATATGCGACTACCGCTTCTGCGGTTTTCCATCCGCTTCTGCGGAACTTACTAATACAACCAGGACCGCTTCTGCGGTCCAATCCCGCTCCTGCGGTGACCGCTTCTGCGCACAACCTATCGCTTCTGCGGAACACCCTTCACCAACACGGACCGCTTCTGCGGTCAGCAACCGCATTTGCGGAGACCGCTCCTGCGGAACCCCTCCGCTTCTGTGGAAATCCTCCACATAGCCCACACTCGCACCTGCGACCAAAACTTCGCATCTGCGGAACCGCTTCTGCGGCCCCTTTTCCGCAGATGCGGAAATACCAGATATCAGCGAACCAGCAAATTTCACAACTCCAAAATCCATCCCGATGGCTATCCGAAATCACCCCGAGGCCCCCGGGACCTCAACCAAAAGTGCCAACCCATCCTAAAACATCATTCAAACTTGCCCCAATTGCCAAAAACCTCAAACAACACCAAAACCATCAATTCACATCGAATTCAAGCCTAAGTTCTTCTAAAACTTACGAAACACGCATTTGATCAAAAACCCAACCAAAACACCTCCGAATGACCTGAAATTTTGCACACACATCCCAAATCACATAACGAAGCTACAACAACTCTCGGAATTCCATTTTGATCCTCGGATCAAAATCTCACCTATCAACCGGAAATCGCCAAAATACTAACTTCGCCAATTCAAGCCTAATTCTACACCGGACCTCCAAAACCAATTCCGATCACGCTCCTAAGTCACAATTCACCTAACGAAGCTAACCAAATCATAAAAACTCTGATCCGAGCTCATATACAAATGAGTCAACTCTTGGTCAAACCTTTCAAATTCAAAGCTTCCAACTGAGACTGTTCTTTCAAATTCATTCTGTTTTTTCTAAAACCGAAACCAACGATCTACATCCGTCATAATACATAACACGGGGCAATTCATGCCCGAGAACTGGCGATTAAGGTGCAAAAGCTCAAAACGACCGGTCGGGTCGTTACATAACACCCAACTATAAAGCAGATAAAATTTAAATAAAAAGCTTCAACTCAAGCATATGAAATTGAAGAATAATATGTACTATTATATAAAAATATTAAGATCCGTCATTTTCCCAACACAAGAAAAGTTACTCCATATTAGAGCCAATATCGACACTGAAAATAATTTGCCCATTAAATAAGAAAATAGAAAGAAATATTTAAGAGAATAATTCCTCCTATTTAATTAAAAACAGGAACTAGAGTAATTTCTAATACTACAATTTATTCAGAACAAGAAATGAAGCCAGAGTAATGGCTAAAAGATGAAAAGAAGCGAAACTAAAGAACAAAGAGAAAGGAAAAGCCTTTTGCACAATATTACACTTCTAGGATTTCTTTTTCGCTCTCCTCCCCTTTCATTTCACGAATGATGCCTCTTTTTATAGGCAAGCCATGACAAAGTTTTCAATTCATTTCTGGATATGAACTTGTCATGGCTGGTTGTGGCCTTGTTATGCTTGGTTATGATCTTCTGTTGTAAGTTAGTTATGGATCGGTTATAGTTTGTTGTAGCCGGTTGTGAGTCGGTTATCCTTTGTCATGGTAGATCACGTTTATACAATCTTTCTTTGGATAATTCAGTATTTGAACTTTTCTTGTGTGATATCTCCTTTGTTGATGATCTATGAATTTTCTTATTAAATTATAATATTTCCTGCAAAGAAAATTAAAATATTAGTATCTAAAAATCAAATAACAGCTTAATTTATACATGAAATTTTTGTTTTATCAAATTCTCCCACACTTAAATATTTGCTCGTCCTCGAGCAAATAAAATAACTAAACATATCAGCTAAATAGTAATCATGAGACCTTTCGCCAAAGAAAAAGTAATTAAGACCAATTCACAAGTTCATACAACTTTTAACCCTACTCATATTCACCTATTGAGAACTGAAATCATAATATTTCCTAATCCCTAGTGTGTCTCACCAAATGAAGAGAGATGCCCATATATCACACAATATATAGATGTAGAACAAATAAGGGCATAGATAGAAAAATTCATTCGCTCTCAGCAAAGAAGTACCTCAAGCTACTGGAAATTGCCATATGCTTGACTATCATGTGGTTCTCCACTAATGTAGGAGTCTTTGAGTCGAGATCATGTAGGACTTTTGCAAGGTTGTAATGTAGGTTTAGGGATAGGTATGATACATATGGATAATAGTGACTTAAATTCCCTATGGGCACTACACTTTATTTTATCACTTAAGCACAATTGTCTTTGCTCTGATTTAAACAATAACCCCTATTTTGTTTCATCCCTTTCATATTTTTTTTTGACGGAGATGCTGACATTTCTTTGTTGCTATCCTCTCCCTTCTTCTTCTCTCTCTCTCTCTCTCTTTTTTTTTTAAGAATTTCAGAAGCAACTTTCTTTTTCAGTTCTCATGGCAACATCTCAAAAGATTGACAACCTCAAACAATTATTCTTCACCAATTGTTTCACAATTACACCTCACACCTAGATTTTTACATTTAGAACCAATTCGTAAAGTGCCCAAAAGGGAATTGGGTGAACAAAGAACAAGTCATAACAACAAACAGACTAAGGGTTAAAGCTTGGTGATCAACAAAATAAGAGATAATTTATTTAAGCTCAACTGGGCTAACTAGGGATAAAAATCATCAAGGTAGGTCAATTTAGGCTCTGGCTCAACAAAGAAGGCCTACTTTCATTTCTCAACTCAAAGATCTGCCTACAATTTTGCCTCGAACCACATTCAAGGCAAGTTCTAGATTTCCAAGTAATCAAGAGAACTAGGCAATATAAGCTAACCGTACAATACACTTGAGACCAACGAAAACTATGATTTCAATCACCAATAAATAAGTATGAGCTTAGAAAAGCAATCTTAAAACCCATGAATGATACTTAATCAAATTCATCTTTTCTAAATCTCATGCTTTTCAAGTCAAATCAAGTTTAGCCAACTTATTTACCAAAACAAGTTAAAACAACTAAAAGTCCTAAAAAAATGTCCAGTTCAAAATATTACGACCATGGCAAAGAACTGAACAAGAAATCCATGGAAGTATTGAAATAAGTTGCCTTAAGAATAAGGCAACTAAACATTTTTTCAGCTTTTTTTTTTTATTTTTTTTAAAATTTTATAATTTTACTAAAAACACATTTTTCAGTTGTAAAATATACATTTTTTTTATATTTAACCGGAAAAAAACTTAAAAGAAACACATATATAACAAACATATTCCTGTACCCCCAAGCTTAAATAATGTCATGTCCTCATGACAAATAAATTAAAAGTAAAAGGAGATAAAGGAGCTTCCCTGATTTTTTTCCGATTCTGGCCTCATTTCCTTTTTCTTGGCTTCTCAAGGTTTCTCTCATATAATAAAGACAAGACTATGGCAAAGAAAATGTTCTTTTTCATGATAGGAGAAAACTTTCATTGTCTCAATCATGAGAGTGCTTCTTTATCATGGCAAAATATATTAATACATACTACATACACATATAAATATTATATAATATAAACATGCAATTATTATTATTATTATTTTACTTCTTTTTATATAATAAAAAAACTAATTTTATTATATATATATTTACTAAAAAGGAAATATTATATGTTACTACTAATAATCACTTTAAGATTAAAGAGAGGGAAGAAAATAGTTCTGAGTTTAACGTCACCAGCTCGACTTATTTTAAAAATTAGGGCAAAAAGGATTGTTGAGGCCTGTTTTTTCGAAGAATTGCTGATATAAGGCTTCAAACGATGACCGTTTACTTTGAATTTATCTCCCCCATCTGTACATTGTATTTTAATAGCACCATAGAAGGTTACTTCTGTTATAATGTACGGTCCTGTCCAGCGTGACTTAAACTTTCCTGGAATAATCTCAATCGGCTATTGTACAACAGAACTGACTACCATACTTTTAAAAATCTTTATGGCGGATGAGCTTGTCATGCCATTTTTTTTGTCTTTTCCTTATACAATGTAGCATTTTCGTATGCTGTAATCTGAATTCTTCCAACTTCATTCAAAGCTTGCAATAGACGAATTTTTACCTGCATCTGGCAAGTTTTAGATTCAACAATTCATAGCCCAATATGCTTTATGTTCTAATTCTACAGGTAAATGACAAGCTTTTCCAAAAACTAGTCTATAAGGAGATGTGCCTTATGGGAGTTTTGAAAGCAGTTCTATATGCCCATAAAGCATCATCTAACTTTAAGACAATCTTTTTGAGAAGAACCAACATTTTTTTCTAAAATTCTTTTTAATTCTCTGTTGGATACTTCAACTTGCCCGGCTTGTTTGAGCATGATATGAGTTCCTGTTTTATGAGTTACTCCATATCTTGACAACAAATAGCGAATTTCTATTTACTAAATGAGTTCCTTGATCACTTATTATAACTCTTTGGAGTTCCAATCTAGAAAAAAAAATTTTTTCTTGAGAAAACAGCACAAACAATAGTGTGCATCATTTTTTCTAGTAGCAATTGCTTCTACCATTTTGAAACGTAGTCAATAGCTACCAAAATATATTCACACCGTTTGAAGAGGAAAAGGACCCATAAAATCAATGCCCCAAACATCAATAATTTCACAAACAAGATAGAGTTAAGAGGCATCTCATCCCTTTTTGAAATGTTACCGCTTCTCTGGCATTTGTCGCAAGTGGCAACATAATTTCTTGCATCTTTGAATAAAGTAGGCCAAAAAAATCCAACTTCAAGTACTTTAGCTGCTGTCTTTATTCCTCCGTAGTGACTCCTACAGCTCCATCATGGCAATGACTTAAAATAGTGTTTCATTTCTATTTCAGGGTACACATCTCCTGAATTATGTCACTGCACAAAATTTAAAACGAATTAAGGATTTTCCCAGTATAATGCCTTGCCTCATTTTTAAAGCTTTTTTCTTTGATCGTAAGAAAAATATTTTGAATCCACCCTCCCGCTAAATAATTGGCAATATCAGCAAACCAAGGAGTTTATTTACAACTGTCGCGACTGAAAAGATATGTCATCAGGAAATTCCTCTTGGATATCTAGTATTTCAGTAGGAGGATTCTCTAAACGCGGACAAATATCAGCTACCTGATTTTCTGAATATTTTTTATCTTTTTTTTTCGAGATCAAATTCTTGCAAAAGGAGTATCCATCTTAGCAATCTAGGTCTAGCGTCTTTCTTTGCTATAATACTTTTAAGGCTGCATGATCGGTGAACACTGTAACCTTGTTCCTATCAATAAGAACGAAATTTGTCAAACGCAAATACTACTGCCAATAACTCTCTCTCGGTTGTTGCATAATTCATTTGAGCTTCATTGAGGGTTCTGCTGGCATAGTATATGGGTCTAAAGATCTTATTTTTCTTTTGTCCCAATATTGCTCCTACTGCTATATCACTTGCATCACATATTATTTCAAATGGCTGGCTCCAATCAGGAGAGGTAACAATTGGAGCATTAGTCAATTGTTCTTTGAGAAACTCAAATGCTTTTCTGCAGTCATCTGAAAATTCAAACTTCACATCTTTCATCAATAGGTTAGTCAGAGGTTTTGAAATTTTTAAAAAGTCTTTTATAAACCTTCTGTAAAAACCTGCATGCCCTAAGAAACTTCTAATACCTTTAACAGTGGTGGGAGGGGGCAATCCTACTATAAGATCAATTTTAGTCTTATCAACTTCTATTCCTAATAAGCAGTGATTTTATCTGCTAAAACAATTCCCTCCGTTACCATGAAATGATATTTTTCCCAATTAAGAACTAAATTTGTCTCTTCACATCTTTTAAGCACCAAAGTTAAATGATAGAGACAATCTTCAAATGTCTTACAAAAAAGTGTGAAATCATCCATAAATATTTCAAGAAACTTTTCAGTCATATCTGAGAAAATTGCAGACATGCAACGCTGAAATGTAGCAGGAGCGTTACATAGTCCAAATGACATTCTTCTGTAAGCATACGTACCTTGGGGGCTAGTGTGTAATGTCGGTTTTCTCTTTATCTTATGGAGCAATTGGTATCTGATTATACCCAGAATATCCATCTAGAAAACAATAAAAATTATGGCCTGCAATTCTTTCAAGCATTTGGTCAATAAAAGGCAAAGTAAAATGATTTTTCATCGTGGCATCATTAAGTCGTCTGTAATCAATACAGACTCTCCATATTGTGACTGTTCTAGTAGGTATGAATTTATTATTTTCATTGTTTATTACGGTCATACCTCCTTTCTTTGGTACTATCTGTACATGACTTACCCAAGGGCTATCAGATATTGGATAAATGATACCTGCCGCTAGAAGTTTTACCACTTCTTTCTTGACAACTTCTTGCACTGCTGGATTCAGTCTCCTTTGTGGTTGGACTATTGGTTTGTAATTTTCTTCCATGAGGATCCTATGCATACAAATAGCTGGATTGATTCCTTTGATGTTAGCTATAGTCCACCCTAAAGCTCTTTTATGTTTCCTCAAGACTTCTATCAGTTTGTATTCCTGTTCTGGAGTCAAAGAAGATGAAATAATTACTGGAAATAATTCAGGTTCAAGAAAAACATATTTTAAATGAGAAGGAAAATTTTTGAGTTCAATTTTTGATTGAACTTCTTCTTGTGAGACTTTCTCATTTTCTGATTCTTTTTCCAATGTTTCCGCTTCTTCTCTGATTGTGGCATTTTCATCACTTGTGGTACCTGACCTAACTAAACATCTTTCCAATGAATCAGTAATTAACTGATTACCTTTGTATTCGTCTACAAGGTCATCTAGTAAGTCAATTTGAAAACAAGATGCTGATGACTCATCCCCAGGAAATTTCATCATAAGCATGTCAAAAATTACTCTTTCCTCATCAACTCGCAAAATTAGTTGTCCTTGATGAACATCAATAATTGCTCTCCCTGTTGCGAGAAATGGTCTACCTAAAATTAATGGTACCTCAATATTTTATTCCATTTCAAGCACTATAAAATCTACTGGGAATACAAATTTGTCAACTCTCACAAGGATATTTTCAATAATTCCTTTTGGTCTCTTAGTACTTTGATCAGCTAACTGAAAAGACACGCCAGTATCTTTCGTTTCACCAAGTTCTAATTTCCTGAAAATTGAAAAAGGCATTAGATTTATTGAAGCACCTGAATCACATAACGCCTTTTCAAAGTGAGTACCTCCCACGGTACAAGGAATTGTAAAACTTCCCGGATCACCAAGTTTCTGAGAAAGCTTATTTTGAAGTATAACACTACATTTTTCTGTAAGCTTAACCACTGAAACTTCTTCCAATTTTCTTTTACTTGACAAAATTTCTTTGAGAAATTTAGAATATGAAGGCATTTGCGTCAAAGCATTTGTGGAAGGTATGTTAATGTAAAGTTACTTCAAAATATCTAGTAACTTTGAAAATTATTTGTCAAGCTTTTCTCTTTTCATCTTTTGGGGAAAAGAGAGAGGTACAGAGTGAGGATTTGTTATCAATTCATTTTCTAGTACATTTTTCCTTTTATCCTTTTGTTCTTTTGGAAACTTAGATTCTATTTTATTCTCACCTTCATTTACCTTTTTCACTTCTTGTGGCTTTCCTTCTCTATCTGCATATGGATCATCAAGAGATTTACCTGATCGTAGAGAGATGGCTTTGAGGTGTTCTTTTGGATTTTTCTCAGTGTTGCTTGGTAGAGCACCTTGAATTTGTCCAGACATGAGGGTTGCTAATTGGCTTACTTGAATTTCCAAATTCTTGATAGCTGAATGTTGACTTTCAACCTTCTCGTCAGTAGCCTTAATGAATTTATACATCAGGTCTTCAAGGCTTTATGCCCTCCATTTTAATTTTGAAAACCAGGCGGTCCCTGTACCTGCTACTTTTGATTAAATATTCTTTGAGGATTTTCAGCACCATTAGGATTACTCCATGAAATCCTGGATGTTTTTGTGCCATGGGACTACCAAATGAGTAATTATTTATATAACCAATCATATTTACCTGTTCTTCATTTTGCGTTGAAGCTTGACATTCATGATTCGGATGATTACCTTGACAAACATCACAATTCTCAAGTTGGGATGATGAGTGAGCACCTTCCTGAAAAGCCTCCACTTTGTGTTAAAGTCGCAATTTGTTGTGTCAATGAAGTCAAAGCTTCAACTTGATTTACTCCTGCCGTTTTTTTGATAATCATTCTGTCTGAGGGCCATTGAACAACATTTTTCGAAATTTCATTAAGCAATTGCATTGCTTGTGTAGTAGTTTTTCCCATTATTGATCCTCCTAGCATCAATTACATTTCTAACAGAGGGTTTAAGACCGTGATAGAAAATATATAAAATGTCAGGGTCCTGGATACCATGATGTGGGCATTTTCTTAACACTGCTGCTAATCTTTCCCATGCCCGATATACAGATTCAGAATCTGTCTGCATAAAATTATTGATTTCTTGCTTCATTTTAAATGTTTTTGCAGGTGAAAAATATTTATTAAGGAATTTTTGGATCATTTGGTCCCATGTTGTAATGAAACCTCTTGGTAGACTTCGCAACCATGTTTTCGCTTCACCTTTTAATGAAAATGGAAAAAGCCGCAACCTGATAGCATCTGTTGTGACTCCACTATACCTGCAAGTTTCAACTAATTCAAGAAAATCAATTAAATGGGTGTGAGGATCTTCACTCGCATCACCAGTAAACTGACATGACTGTTGAATGGTTTGAATCAAGCCTGTGTGGATTTCAAAGTTGTTTGCTGTAATTGGTGGTCTTCTCACACTTGATTCTCCTTCAAAATAATCTGGCCTCGCATAATCACGGAGTATTCTATCACGCCGTGGTGCCACCTCATCAAACTGTTCTTCTACTTGATGTGGTGGAAGTTGGTTATTGAGTTCTTCGTTCTCCATTTTCCTCTATTGTGAAAATTTGAGATCGTGAGGTTTGTTCTTCTCGTAACAACCGTAAAGATTTTTCAATTTAGGGATCGTATTTGACTAGTTCTCTAGAAGAGGAACGGGTCATACACTTTCTGAAATTTCTGTAGAAAAGTTAAAATAGACAAAAAAAATCTCAAATTAGTACTAAAGCAACTAATCTGTAGTAGACATTAGCCAATCCCCGGCAACGGCGCCAAAAATTTGACGAGTGTCTAGCGCGTATCTAATTCTGACTCGTACTCTGTCAAGTTATAGTATAAAAAGATGTCGAACCCACAGAGATTGGTTTATCTATTCTACAGATGTTTCTTGTTTTAATTACTATTTGAGAAAATCAGAAAGTGTGACGTCCCAAAAGGTCATCACTTCTTTTTAAATTGAATTCTGCGTTTTGAGGCCTTAAAAACCTCTTTTAGCATCACCGCAATTTGTGTGCGCTGTCCGGGCGTGTAGCCGGAAGTCTATATGTGAAAATCTGTGAAAAATGATGAAATTTGGCTTTAAAATGAATTAAGTTGACTTCGGTCAACATTTTGGGTAAACGGACCCGGACCCGTGATTTGACGGTCCCGGAGGGTCCGTAGGAAAATATGGGACTTGGGTGTATGCCGGGAATCGAATTCCAAGGTCCTAGGCCTGAGAAATAAATTTTTGAAAGAAATTGTTTTCTAAAAAGTATAAAGGTTTTTGAAAGGCAAATGTTATGTGAAACCTGTGGTATCGGGCCCGTATTATGGTTTTGGAACCCGGTACAGGTTCAATATGATTTATATGTGTTGTCGGTAAAATTTGGTAAGAAACGGACTTGAAACGACGTGAATCGGATAGTTATTGAGAAAATTGGGAATTTGAAGTCTTGAGAAAGTTTCATGATTTTGATGATAAATTCATAGTTGTTGATGTTATTTTAGTGATTTGAATGCACGAGCGAGTCCGTATGATGTTTTTAGGGTGGTGTGCATGTTTGGTTTGGAGCCCCGAGGGCACGAGTGAGTTTTGGATAGGCCACAGGGTGAAATTTTGGACTCAAGAAATTGCAGGATTGCAGGCTTCGCATTTGCCAACCTCCCTTCGCAATTCCCAGTTCGCATTTCCCAATCTCCCTTCGCAATTTCCCAGTTCGCATTTCCCAACCTCCCTTCACAATTCCCAGTTCGCATTTCCCAACCTCCCTTCGCAATTCCCAGTTTGCATTTCCCAACCTCCCTTCGCAATTCCCATAACTGCAGCCTGCAACTTTTTATACTTAGCCGAAAACAACCCGTTTTCACATCTTTTCAAAATAAAAACTCCCTAGGGCGATTTTCGAAGAACAACTCTTCTTCCAAATCGATTGTATGTCAATTTTTACTAGTTTCCTTCAATCATTAACATCTTTTAACATTATTTCAACTCAAAATCAATGATTATCATGGGGGAAATTGGGTGTTTTGGGTAGAACCTAGGTTTCTCAAAAAAAGAGGATTTGGACCTCGATTTGAGGTCTGATTTCAAAATAAATTATATATTTGAGTTCATAGGTGAATGGATAGTCGGGTTTTGGTTCGAACCTCGGGTTTTGACCATGTGGGCCCGGGGCTGATTTTTGACTTTTTGGGAAAGGCTTTAGAAAACTTATTTCCATGCATTAGAAATTGTTTATTTAGCATTCATTGATGTAATTAAGTAACTTGTGACTAGATACGAGCGAATTGGTGGTGGAATCACGAGGTAAATCTATAGTTGAGACTTAAACTGAGCTCGTGGCATCGAGGTAAATGTTTGGTCTAACCTTAGCTTGAGGGAATAGGAGTTTGATCTTGTATGCTACATGTTATGTGTTGAGTACGACTTATAGGTGTGGTGACGAGTATCTATACGTCGGTGTCGAGCATGACCGTGAGTCTTAAATTGAAATTTATTGTGTTATTGAGAACTACTACGAATGCCTAAGTTGTTGACTCTCTGTGTTGAGCAAGGTTTATAATTATTCCCGTAGAGATTACTCATGGTTGAGCATTTGTGTTAGTTGAGGTAGTAGATGTTGGAACAAGTTTTGTTATAGCTGATTTTCCCTTGCCGGGATGTGTTCATTCTTATTGTTGACTCCCTTAGCGGGATAGTGTAGTTCTTATTGACCCTAGCCGAGACTCTTGTTATGGTTGATGTTGATTGTATATTTGGATCGGGTTGTACACTGCAACAATGACATATTTGGATCGGGTTGCACGCCGCAACAATGATATATTTTGGTGGGGTTGCACGCCGCAACAATGAGATATTTGGATCGGGTTGCACGCCGCAACAATGATATGATTGGGTCGGATTGCACGCCGCAATAGTGATGAATGATATGGATCGGTTTTCACGCCGCAACATTGTTGTTGTATATTGGGATCGGGTTGCGCGCCGCAACAATTGTTGATACAAAGTGTTTATGGATGGAATATAAGTTCCTTGTTGTTTCGTTGTGAATTCTAAGTTGTCCTTGTGCCTTGTTCTTGATTTACTGTTGAAACTGATATACCCCGCAGCATGTACCCCTTCCCATCTTTACTTGTTTATTTCTGTTTATATTCCGCTGTATATTATATAACTGCACAGGTTCATTTGTTAATCTGGTCCTAGCCTCGTCACTACTTCGCCGAGGTTAGGCTAGGCACTTACCAGCACATGGGGTCGGTTGTGCTGATACTACACTCTGCACTATTTTGTGCAGATCCCAGTGGTGCAGATTTTGGACCGCAGTGAGGTTTCAGCTTCCTACTTACCAGGCAACCCGAGGTAGTCCTGCAGGCGTCCGCAGGCCTTGGCGTCTCCCTCTATCCATTTTCCTGCTTCTCTTATGTAGTTCTAGAGACAGTATTTTGTTATTTCTTTCAGACCCTTATTTGTAGTACTCTTTGATAGTTTGTGAAGTTGTGACACCAAATCTTGGGTGGTTTTGTTATGGGATGGTATTAGTAGTACTGTTAAACTTGAAATTTATTTCTTCCGCATGTTAAATTGTTGATGCTAGGTCATTAAATAAAATGAAAATGGAAAATAGGTTAAATAGTTCAGTTAGTTGGCTTGCCTAGCTTTCACTAGTAGGCGCCATCACGACTCCCGAGGGTGGGAAATCCGGGTCATGACAAGTTGGTATCAGAGCTCTAGGTTACATAGGTCTCACAATTTACAGACAAGCTTAGTAGAGTCTGAGGGATCGGTACAGAGAGGTCTGTATTTATCCCCCAGAGGCTACAGAGTTAGGAAAAACTTCACATCTATTCTCTCCTGTCGTGCGATTTTGTTCTCTCAATGCTAAATTGAAACCTCTACTCTTGTCCTTTCGCGAATGGCGAGGTCACGTATCGCTTCTTCAGCCGAGCAGCCGCACAGACCGGTGATGGAGCAGCTATGTCTGCCGATGCTTTATGGAGACTGGACAGGTTTACCAAGCTCTTCACTACTACGTCCAGCAGTGCATCTTCTGAGGATCCCTAGGATTTATCTAGACAACGGTCATGAGGTTCTCAGGAACATGGGGATAATGGAGACCAATGGGGTCGATTTTGCTACTTTTCGCTTATCTGGATCCGCCAAGAATTGGTGGAGAGATTATTGCTTGGCTAGACCAGCCGGATCACCAGCCTTGACTTGGGAGCAGTTTACGTAGCTATTTATGGAGAAGTTTCTCCCTATCACTTAGAGAGAGGCCTATCGGAGGCAGTTTGAGCGTCTCCAGCAGGGTTCTATGACCGTTACTCAGTATGAGACCAGATTCATCGACTTGGCTCATCATGCTCTTATCATACTTCCACCGACAGAGAGAGAGGGTGAGGAGGTTCATTGATGGACTTATTCAGCCTATTCGACTTTAGATGGCTAGGGAGACAAGGAGTGAGATCTCTTTTCAGGAGGCGGCCAATATGGCCAGGAGAGTGGAGATGGTTCTGTCGCGGGGAGGCGGTCAGGGGTCTGACAAGAGGCCCCGTCATTCAGGCAGATTCAGTGGTACCTCGTCTGGAGGCAGGGATTCGTATGGTAGAGGCCATCCTCCTAGGCCTTTTCAGTCAGCACTTCAGGTCTCTCACGGTGCTTCACGTGGCCGTGGTCCTCAGATGCAGCATTCTGATCAGCAGTCCTATAGTGCACCACCAGCTCCCATCAGTGCACCGCCGCTTCAGAGTTTCGGGGTGGTCATTCAGGTCGTTAGGGTCAGCAGTCTCAGTAGCCGAGGGCTTGTTACACTTATGGTGATGTGGGTCACATTGCTAGGTTTTGCCCTCGAGCACCGAGTAGCTCTCAGCATCAGGGTTCCCGTGCCATGGTTCAGGCACCGCGTGTTCCACAGCCCTCCCAGCCAGTTAGAGATAGGGGTAGAGGTGCTAGAGGTGGAGGTAGAGGTCCTGGAGGTGGAGCTCAGGCCGCTAGAGGTGGAGGCCAACCAGCAGCCGGCCATCCCAGAGATGTGGTTGAGGGTGGTGGGACCCAGCCCCGATGTTATGCTCTTCCAGCCAAGCCCGAGGATGAGGCTTCCGATGCAGTTATTACAGGTACTGTTATGGTTTGTAGCAGAGATGCTTCAGTTTTATTTGATCCAGGGTCTACCTACTCTTATATGTCATCTTATTTTGCGTCGTATCTGGTCGTACCCAGTGATTCTCTGAGTATTCCTGTTTATGTGTCCACCTCCGTGGGTGATTCTATTGTGGTAGATCGTGTTCATCGTTCTTGCGTGGTTGTGATCGAGGGTCTTGAGACCCGAGTAGACTTATTATTGCTGGACATGGTCGATTTTGATGTCATACTGGGAATGGACTGGTTGTCACCTTACCACGCCATCTTGGATTGTCACGCCAAGACTGTAACCTTAGCCCTACCGAGTTTACCTCGTTTAGAGTGGAGAGGGACTCCTGGTCATCTACCCGTAGTGTTATCTAATATATGAAGGCTCGGCGAATGGTCGAGAAGGGGTGTTTGGCCTATTTGGCATACGTTCGTGATTCCAGTGCCGAGGTTCCTTCCATTGATTCTGTGCCTGTAGTTCGTGAGTTTCCTGAGGTATTTCCTTTAGACCTGCCGGGAATGCCACCCAACAGGGATATTGATTTTTGCATTGAACTGGCTCCCGGCACTCAGCCCATTTCTATTCTGCCATATCGCATGGCCCCACCTGAGTTGAAAGAGTTGAAGGAGCAGTTGCAAGACTTGCTTGATAAGGGCTTCATTAGACCTAGTGTCTCGCCATGGGGTGCGCTGGTGTTGTTTGTCAAGAAGAATGACGGATCGATGAGAATGTGTATAGATTACCGGCAATTGAACAAGGTCACAATCAAGAATAAGTACCCATTGCCGAGGATTGAGGATTTGTTCGACCAGCTTCAGGGTGCCCAAGTGTTTTCTAAGATCGACTTAAGGATTAGGGCATCCGATGTCCCTAAGACAGCGTTCCGCACTCGGTACGGGCATTATGAGTTCTTGGTGATGTCATTCGGGTTGACAAATGCCCCAGCAGCTTTTATGGATTTGATGACCGAGTGTTTAGGCCTTACTTGGATTCGTTCGTGATAGTCTTCATTGATGATATTTTAATTTATTCCCGCAGTCAGGAGGAGCATGGGCAGCATTTGAGGGTGGTTCTTCAGACTCTGAGAGATAGTCAGTTGTATGCAAAGTTTTCAAAGTGTGAGTTCTGGTTAAGTTCAGTTGCTTTCTTGGGGCATGTGGTTTCAGCAGAGGGTATTCAGGTAGATCCAACGAAGATAGAGGCAGTCAAGAACTGGCCTCGACCCATATCATCCACAGAGATCCGGAGTTTCTTGGGTTTGGCAGGCTATTATCGTCGGTTCGTGGAGGGGTTTTTATCTATTGCAGCCCCGATGACCAGGTTGACCCAGAAAGGTGCCCAATTTAAATGGTCGGATGAGTGCGAGGCGAGCTTCCAGAAGCTCAAGACAGCCTTGACTACGGCACCAGTGTTGGCTTTGCCCACAGGTTCAGGCCCATATACAGTTTATTGTGACGCATCTCGTGTTGGGCTTGGTGCGGTGTTGATGCAGTATGGCAAGGTCATTGCTTATGCTTCGCGCCAGTTGTAGATTCATGAAAAGAACTATCCAGTCCATGATTTGGAGTTAGCAGCCATTGTTCATGCGCTGAAGATTTGGAGGCATTATCTGTACGGCGTGGCATGTGAGGTGTTCACGGACCACAAGAGTTTGCAGTATTTGTTCAAGCAGAAGGAGTTAAATTTGAGGCAGAGAAGGTGGTTGGAGCTATTGAAAGATTATGATGTCACTATCTTATATCATCCGGGAAAGGCCAATATGGTGGCCGACGCTTTGAGTAGGAAGTCAGCCAGTATGGGCAGTCTGGCGTATATTCCGGTCGGTGAGAGACCGTTTGCCTTGGATGTCCAGGCTTTGGCCAATCAGTTCATGAGGTTGGACGTTTCTAAGCCCAACCGCATATTAGCTTGCACAGTTGCTCGCTCTTCTTTATTGGAGCGTATCCGAGATGGGAAGTATGATGATCCTCATTTATGTGTCCTCAGAGACACGGTGCAGCACGGAGATGCCAAGCAGGTCACACTAGGAGATGATGGAGTTTTGAGAATGCAGGGTCGTATTTGTGTGCCTAATGTGGATGGACTTCGGGAGTTGATTCTAGAAGAGGCCCATAGTTCACGGTACTCTATTCATCCGGGCGCCTCAAGATGTATCAGGACTTACGGCAGCATTACTGGTGGAGGAGAATGAAGAAGGACATTGTTGCGTATGTGGCTCGGTGTTTGAATTGTCAGCAGGTTAAGTACGAGCATCAGAGGCCTGGCGGTGTGTTCCAGAAGATTGAGATTNGTGATAAATGATATGGATCGGGTTGCACGCCGCAACAGTGTTGTTATATGTTGGGATCGGGTTGCGCGCCACAACAATTGTTGATACAAAGTGTTTATGGATGGAATATAAGTTCCTTGTTGTTTCGTTGTAAATTCCAAGTTGTTCTTCTGCCTTGTTCTTGATTTACTGTTGAAACTGATATACCCCGCAGCATGTACCCCCTCCCATCTTTACTTGTTTATTTCTGTTTATATTCCGTTGTATATTATATAACTACATAGGTTTATTTGGTAGTCTGGTCCTAGCCTCGTCACTACTTTGCCGAGGTTAGGCTTGGCACATACCAGCACATGGGGCCGGTTGTGCTGATACTACACTCTGCACTATTTTGTGCAGACCCCAGTGCTGTAGATTTCGGACCGCAGTGAGGTTTCAGCTTCCTACTTACCAGGCGACCCGAGGTAGTCCTGCAGGCGTCCGCAGGCCTTGGCGTCTCCCTCTATCTATTTTCCTGCTTCTCTTATGTAGTTCTAGAGACAGTATTTTGTTATTTCTTTCAGACCCTTATTTGTAGTGCTCTTAGATAGTCCGTAAAGTTGTGACACCAAATCTTGGGTGGTTTTGTTATGGGATGGTATTAGTAGTACTGTTAAACTTGAAATTTATTTCTTCCGCATGTTAAATTATGTTGCTATAAATTGTTGATGCTAGGTCATTAAATAAAATGAAAATGGAAAACAGGTTAAATAGTTCAGTTAGTTGGCTTGCCTAGCTTTCACTAGTAGGCGCCATCACGACTCCCGAGGGTAGGAAATCCGGGTCGTGACAAGTTGGTATCAGAGCTCTAGGTTACATGGGTCTCACAGTTCACAGATAAGCTTAGTAGAGTCTGAGGGATCGGTACGGAGACGTCTGTATTTATCCCCAGAGGCTACAGAGTTAGGAAAAGTTTCATTTCTATTCTTCTCTGTCGTGCGATTTTGTTCTCTCAACGCTAAATTGAAACCTCTACTCTTGTCCTTTCGCGAATGGCAAGGTCACGCACTGCTTTTTCAGTCGAGCAGCAACACTGACCGGTGAAAGATCAGCTATGTCTTCGGAGGCTTTGTGGAGGTTGGATAAGTTTCACCAAGCTCTTCACTACCACTTTCAGCGGTGCATCTTCTGAGGATCCCCAGGATTATTTAGGCAGCTGTCACGAGGTTCCCAGGAACATGGGGACAGTGGAGACCAATGGGGTCGACTTTGCTACTTTTCGCTCGTCTGGATCCGTCAAGACTTGGTGGAGAGATTATTGTTTGGATAGACCAGCCGGACCGCCAACTTTGTCTTGGGAGCAGTTTACTCAGCTATTCTTGGAGAAGTTTCTTCCCGTTACTCAGAGGGAGATTTACCGGAGGCAGTTTGAGCGTCTCCAGCAGAGTTCTATGACTGTTACTTAGTACGAGACCAGGTTTAATGATTTGACCCGTCATGCTCTTCTTATACTTCCCACAAAGAGAGAAAGCGAGGAGGTTCATTGAGGGACTCGTTCAACCCGCTCAGTCAACTAGAGGTGGAGGTAGAGGTGCTAGAGGTGGAGGTAGAGGTATCATGGGTGGAGGTACAGGTACTGTTCTGGTTTGTAGTAGGGGTGCTTCAGTGCTATTTGATCCAGGGTCTACCTACTCTTATGTTCATCTTATTTTGCGTCGTATCTGGTCATGCCCAGTGATTCTCTGAGTACCCCTATTTATGTGTCCACCCCCGTGGGTGATTCTATTGTGGTAGATCGTTTTCATCGTTCTTGCGTGGTTGTGATTGAGGGTCTTGAGACCCGGGTAGACTTATTACTGCTGGACATGGTCGGTTTTGATGTCATGCTAGGGATGGACTGGTTGTCACCTTACCATGCCATCTTGGATTGTCATGCCAAGACTGTGACCTTAGCCCTACCGGGTTTACCTCGTTTAGAGTGGAGAAGGACTCCCGGTCATTCTACCTGTAGTGTTATCTCATACATGAAGGCTCGGCGAATGGTCGAGAAAGGGTGTTTGCCCTATTTGGCATACGTTCGTAATTCCAGTGTCGAGGTTCCTTCCATTGATTCTGTGCCTGTAGTTCGTGAGTTTCCTGAGGTATTTCTTTCAGACCTGCCGGGTATGCCCCCCGACAGGGATATTGATTTTTGCATTGACCTGGCTCCGGGCACTCAGCCCATTTCTATTCCGCCATATCGCATGGCCCCGCCTGAGTTGAAAGAGTTGAAGGAGCAGTTGCAAGACTTGCTTGAGAAGGGCTTCATTCGACCCAGTGTCTCGCCGTGGGGTACGCCGATGTTGTTTGTCAAGAAGAAAGACGGATCGATGAGAATGTGTATAGATTACCGGCAATTGAACAAGGTCACAATCAAGAATAAGTACCCATTACCGAGGATTGAGGATTTGTTCGACCAGCTTCAGGGTGCCCAAGTGTTTTCTAAGATCGACTTGAGATCAAGCTACCATCAGTTGAAGATTAGGGCATCCGATGTCCATAAGACAGCTTTCCGCACTCGGTACAGGCATTATGAGTTCTTGGTGATGTCATTCGGGTTGACGAATGCCCCGACAAATTTTATGGATTTGATGAACCGAGTGTTCAAGCCTCACTTGGATTCGTTCGTGATAGTCTTCATCGATGTTATCTTGATTTATTCCCGCAGCCGGGAGGAGCATGAGCAGCATTTGAGAGTGGTTCTTCAGACTCTGAGAGATAGTCAGCTGTATGCTAAGTTTTCAAAGTGTGGGTTCTGGTTGAGTTTAGTTGCTTTCTTGGGTCACGTGGTTTCAGCAGAGGGTATTCAGGTAGATCCAAAGAAGATAGAGGCAGTCAAGAACTGGCCTCGACCCACATCAGCTACAGAGATCCGGAGTTTCTTGGGTTTGGCAGGCTATTATCGCCGGTTCGTGGAGGGGTTTTCATCTATTGCAGCCTCGATGACCAGGTTGACCCAGAAAGGTGCCCAATTTAAATGGTCGGATGAGTGCGAGGCGAGCTTCCAGAAGCTCAAGACAGCCTTGACTACGGCACCAGTGTTGGCCTTGCCCACAGGTTCAGGCCCTTATACAGTTTATTGTGATGCATCTCGTATTGGGATTGGTGCGGTGTTGATGCAGGATGGCAAGGTCATTGCATATGCTTTGCGGTAGTTGAAGATTCATGAGAAGAATTATCTGGTTCATGATTTGGAGTTAGCAGCCATTGTCCACGCGTTGAAGATTTGGAGGCATTATCTGTATGGCGTGGCCTTTGAGGTGTTCACGGATCACAAGAGTCTGCAGTATTTGTTCAAGCAAAAGGAGTTGAATTTGAGGCAGAGGAGGTGGTTGGAGCTGTTGAAAGACTATGATATCACCATCTTATATCATCCGGGAAAGGCCAATGTGGTGGCCGATACCCTGAGTAGGAAGTCAGCCAGTATGGGCAGTCTAGCTTATATTTCGGTCGGTGAGAGACCGCTTGCTTTCGATATTCAGGCTTTGGCCAATCAGTTCGTGAGGTTGGATATTTCTGAGCCCAGCCGTGTGTTAGCTTGCACAGTCGCTCGTTCTTCATTATTGGAGCGTATCCGAGATCGGTAGTATGATGATCCCCATTTGTGTGTCCTTAGAGACACGGTGCAGCACGGAGGTGCCAAGCAGGTTACCCTAGGAGATGATGGAGTTTTGAGAATGCAGGGTCGTATTTGTGTGCCTAATGTGGATAGACTTCGGGAGTTGATTCTAGAGGAGGCCCATAGTTCCCGGTACTCTATTCATCTGGGTGCCTCCAAGATGTATCAGGACTTACGGCAGCATTACTGGTGGAGGAGAATGAAGAAGGACATTGTTGCGTATGTGGCTCGGTGTTTGAATTGTCAGCAGGTTAAGTACGAGCATCAGAGGCCTGGCGCTGTGTTCCAGAAGATTGAGATTCCTGAGTGGAAGTGGGAGCGTATCACTATAGACTTTGTTGTTGGACTCCCACGGACTCAGAAGAAGTTCGATGCAGTGTGGGTTATTGTGGATAGGTTGACCTAGTCAGCACATTTCATTCCGGTGGCAGTCTCCTATTCTTCTGAGAGATTAGCTGAGATTTATATCCGGGAGATTGTTCGACTTCATGGTGTGCCCGTGTCTATCATTTCGGATCGAGGTACGCAGTTTACCTCACATTTCTAGAAAGCAGTTCAGCGAGAGTTGGGCACGTGGGTTGAGTTGAGCACAGCGTTTCATCCTCAGACGGACGGACAGTCCGAGCGGACTATTCAGATTTTGGAGGATATGCTCCGAGCTTGTGTCATTGACTTTGGGGGCTCGTGGGATCAGTTTTTGCCTTTAGCAGAGTTTGCCTACAATAACAGCTACCAGTCGAGTATTCAGATGGCTCCTTATGAGGCTCTATATGGTAGGCGGTGTCGGTCGCCGATTGGATGGTTTGAGCCGGGAGAGGCTCGGTTGTTGGGTACGGATCTAGTACAGGATTCCTTGGACAAGGTCAGGATCATTCAGGACAGGCTTCGTACAGCTCAGTCTAGGCAAAAGAGCTATGCTGACCGCAAGGTTCTAGATTGGGCTTTCATGGTCGGTGAGCGGGTATTGCTTCGAGTGTCGCCTATGAAGGGTGTGATGAGATTCGGGAAGAAGGGCAAGCATAGCCCTAGGTTCATTGGCCCATTTGGGATTCTTGATCGAGTGGGAGAGGTGGCTTATAGACTTGCATCGCCGCCGAGCTTATCAGCCGTGCAACCAGTGTTTCACGTGTCCATGCTTCGGAAGTATCACGGCGATCCATTTCACGTGTTAGATTTCAGCACTGTCCAGTTGGACAAGGATTTGTCCTATAAGGAGGAGCCGGTAGCTATTCTAGACCGGCAGGTTCGTCAGTTGAGATCAAAGAGTTTTCCTTCTATTCGTGTTCAGTGGAGAGGTCAGCCTGCTGAGGCATCGACCTGGGAGTCCGAGTCTGATATGCGGAGCCGTTATCCCAATCTTTTCCCCGACTCAGGTACTTCCTTCTTCAGTCCGTTCGAGGACGAACAGTTGTTTTAGAGGTGGAGGATGTGATGACCCAAAAGGTCATCATTTGTTTTTAAATTGAATTCTGCATTCCGAGGCCTTAAAAACCTCTTTTAGAATCACCTCGATTTGCATGCGCAGTCCGGGCGTGTAGCCGAAAGTTTATATGTAAAAATCTGTGAAAAATGATAAAATTTGGCTTTAAAATGAATTAAGTTGACTTCGGTCAACATTTTGGGTAAACGGACCCGGATCCGTGATTTGACAGTCCCGGAGGGTCCGTAGGAAAATATAGGACTTGGGCGTATGCCCGGAATCGAATTCCGAGGTCCCGAGCCCGAGAAATGAATTTTTGAAAGAAATTGTTTTTTGAAAAATATAAAGGTTTTTGAAAGTGAAATGTTATGTGAAACCTGTGGTATCGGGCCCGTATTATGGTTCCAGAGCCCGGTACTGGTTCAATATGATTTATATGTGTTGTCGGTAAAATTTGGTAAGAAACGGACTTGAAACGACGTGAATCGGATAGTTATTGAGAAATGGAAATTTGAAGTCTTGAGAAAGTTTCTTGATTTTGATGCTAAATTCATAGTTGTTGATGTTATTTTAGTGATTTGAATGCACGAGCGAGTCTGCATGATGTTCTTAGGGTTGTGTGCATGTTTGGTTTGGAGCCCCGAGGGCTCGGGTGAGTTTTGGATAGGCCACGGGGTGAAATTTTGGACTTAAGGAATTGCAGGCCTGCAGGCTTCGCATTTGCCAACCTTCCTTCGCAATTCCCAGTTCGCATTTCCCAATCTCCCTTCGCAATTCCCAGTTCGCATTTCCCAACCTCCCTTCGCAATTCCCAGTTCGCATTTCCCAACCTCCCTTCGCAATTCCCATAACTGCAGCTTGCAACTTTTTATACTTAGCCGAAAAACAATCCCTTTTCACATCTTTTCAAAACAAAAACTCCCTAGGGCGATTTTCCAAAAACAACTCTTCTTCCAAATCGATTGTAAGTCAATTTTTACTAGTTTCCTTCAATCATTAACATCTTTTAATATGATTTCAACTCAAAATCAATGATTATCATGGGGGAAATTGGGTGTTTTGGGTAGAACCTAGGTTTCTCAAAAAAAGAGGATTTGGACCTCGATTTGAGGTCCGATTTCAAAACAAATTATATATTTGAGTTCATAGGTTAATGGGTAGTCGGGTTTTGGTTCGAACCTCGGGTTTTGACAATGTGGGCCCGAGGCTGATTTTTGACTTTTTAGGAAAGGCTTTAGAAAACTTATTTCCATGCATTAGAAATTGTTTACTTAGCATTAATTGATGTAATTAAGTAACTTGTGACTGGATACGAGCGAATTGGTGGTAGAATTACGAGGTAAAGCTATAGTTGAGGCTTGAACTGAGTTTGTGGCATCAAGGTAAGTGTTTGGTCTAACCTTAGCTTGAGGGAATAGGAGTTTGATCTTGTATGCTACATGTTATGTGTTGAGTACGACGTATAGGTGTGGTGACGAGTATCTATACGTCGGTGTCGAGCATGACCGTGAGTCTTAAATAGAAATTTATTGTGTTATTGAGAACTACTACGAATGCCTAAGTTGTTGACTCTCTGTTGAGCAAGGTTTATAATTATTCTCGTAGAGATTACTCATGGTTGAGCATTTGTGTTAGTTGAGGTAGTAGATGTTGGAACAAGTTTTGTTATAGCTGATTTTCCCTTGCCGGGATGTATTCATTCTTATTGTTGACTCCCTTGCCGGGATAGTGTAGTTCTTATTGATCCCTAGCCGGGACTCTTGTTATGGTTGATGTTGATTGTATATTTGGATCGGGTTGCACGCCGCAACAGTGACATATTTGGATCGGGTTGCATGCCGCAACAATGATATATTTGGGTGGGGTTGCACGCCGCAACAATGAGATATTTGGATCAGGTTGCATGCCGCAACAATGATATGATTTGGTCGGGTTGCACGCCGCAACAGTGATGAATGATATGGATCGGGTTGCACGCCGCAACAGTCTTGTTATATGGTGGGATCTGGTTGCGCGCCACAACAATTGTTGATACAAAGTGTTTATGGATGGAATATAAGTTCCTTGTTGTTTCGTTGTAAATTCTAAGTTGTCCTTGTGCCTTGTTCTTGATATACTGTTGAAACTGATATACCCCGCAGCATGTACCCCCTCCCATCTTTACTTGTTTATTTCTGTTTATATTTCGCTGTATATTATATAACTGCACAAGTTCATTTGGTAGTCTGGTCCTAGCCTCGTCACTAATTCGCCGAGGTTAGGCTCGGCACTTACCAGCACATGGGGTCAGTTGTTCTGATACTACACTCTGCACTATTTTGTGCAGATCCCAGTGCTGCAGATTTCGGACCGCAGTGAGGTTTCACCTTCCTACTTACCAGGCGACCCGAGGTAGTCCTGCAGGCGTCCGCAGGCCTTGGCGTCTCCCTCTATCTATTTTCCTGCTTCTCTTATGTAGTTCTAGAGACAGTATTTTGTTATTTCTTTCAGACCCTTATTTGTAGTACTCTTAGACAGTCTGTGAAGGTTTGACACCAAATCTTGGGTGGCTTTGTTATGGGATGGTATTAGTAGTACTGTTAAACTTGAAATTTATTTCTTCCGCATGTTAAATTGTTGATGCTAGGTCATTAAATAAAATGAAAATGGAAAACAGGTTAAACAGTTCAGTTAGTTGGCTTGCCTAGCTTTCACTAGTAAGCGCCATCACGACTCCCGAGGGTGGAAAATCCGGGTCGTGACAGAAAGAGTTGAGTTGTGAATTAACTAACAAAAATGCACGAATGGAGTTAAAATTTTGTTTCACAAATATAATAAAAAGGTGTTGGGATCCTGACTTCACTTAATATTTTTATTATATAGTAGATACATTTATCCTTCAACTTCTATTTCTCATAAATGTATAAATGCCTCTCACGATTATATTTATATATTATTACTACAGTTGAACAATTAAATGCACTCCTCTCGGTTATACAAATTAATCATTAAAATGGTAATATTAAAGAACCAGAAATATATACTTGAATTAAAGCATGCTCTTTTTTAGTAAGTCCCTTTCGGTTACCCTACTTGTTATAACTGATTACTACAATATTCGCCTCTTTCGATTACAAATAAGTGTAGAATCAATTTAACATATATGAGCTAGATGTCACTAAATATAGGTTAACATCTATCAATACCAAAATTAACTATTACTTCTTTTGCCTCTTTCGATTACAGAATTAGTAAGAAGTTAATATGTATTACGAAATAGACAGATTTTAACAAATTAAATAACACCCAACTATAAAGCAGATAAAATTTAAATAAAAAGCTTCAACTCAAGTATGTGAAATTGAAGAATAATATCTACTATTATATAAAAATATTAAGATCCGTCATTTTCCCAACACAAGAAAAGTTACTCCATATTAGAGCCAATACCGACAACGGAAATAATCTTGCCCGTTAAATAAGAAAATAGAAAGAAATATTCAAGAGAATAATTCCTCCTATTTAATTAAAAACATGAACTAGAGTAATTTCCAATACTACAATTTATTCAGAACAAGAAATGAAGCCAGAGTAATGGCTAAAAGATGAAAAAGAAGAAAGGAAAAGCTTTCTGCACAATATTACACTTCTAAGTCGGAGACTACGTACTCAAGTCAAAACCCAAGCAAGCAGAGATCCACGGGAAGGCAAACAGGGAACACACTGGGACGGTTCGTACAAAATTATAGCCAAAGCAAACAAAGGTTCATTCCAACTAGAGATAATGGAAGGAAAACAACAACCAAATAATTGGAACATCAGCCACCTCAAATACTTCAACTTCTAAAAAAGTATAAGCGCCCCCCCGAGTCGTACTCTTTTTCCCTCACTTGAGTTTTGTCCCATTAGGGTTTTCTCAAGGAGATTTTTAATGAGGCGACAAAAGGGACACTCCGAGTCGAAGTATGCGAAGGAAGGACTGGTTTCGCTTTCATTCTCCGAATTCTCAATACTCTCCAAGTCGAACATGAAGGGAATAGATATACCGGGAATGGGAATGGGACTGGAACTGGAACGCCAGCCAATGCCCAAAGTTGTAACTTTTTTCCAATTATGTAACCGGAACAACAACGTCAAAGTAATAGAAATTTACGTTTATCAAAACCTCCTTAAGAAAAGGTTAAGTTCGACCAAGTTCGAACAACACCTACCGGCCCTCGGCCGTGATTCAATAAAAGGTTAAGTTTGACTAAGTTCGAATAACACCTACCGGCCCTCGGTCGCTATTCAATAAAAGGTTAAGTTCGACCAAGCTCGAACAACACCTACCAGCCCTAGACCCCGATTCAATAAAAGGTTAAGTTTGACCAAGTTCGAATAACACCTACCAGCCCTCGAGCGCGATTTAATTAATGGTTAAGTTCGACTAAGTTCGAACAATACCTACCGGCCCCCGGTCGCAATTTGACAAAAGTTCAAGTTCGACCAAGTTCAAACAACACCTACCGGCCCTTGTCCATGTCTCGATAGAAGGTTAAAATCAGCAAAACAAAAGGCTAAGTCTGACCAAGTTCAAACTTAACCTATTGATCCTCAACTAAGGAGACATACTCAATCTATATAGACAAATGGATGATTCGGCTGATGGCTATTTAGCCCAAGGACTACGGACAGCTAGAGGAGGACAACAAAAATATGAAGGAGCAAAACATACAAGTACAGAAACAAATCACGGCAAATAAGAAAGGCACAGATGAAAGCAAAAATCGCCTTTGATATTCATAGACAAAAGTTTTTTTACAAAGGCTCTTGAAGACGCCGGAAAAAATACA
>NW_017672931.1:0-2386 GCF_001879085.1 Nicotiana attenuata
TCATGCACCGCAACCCCACACCATATCGTCCTAAGGCAAATGGAGCAGTCGAAGCAGCTAACAAGAACATCAAGAAAATACTTCGGAAAATGGTAGAGGGGTCGAGGCAATGGCATGAGAAGTTACCTTTTGCCCTTTTAGGCTATCGCACTACTGTCCGCACTTCAGTAGGGGTAACGCCTTATTCACTAGTATATGGCACCGAAGCAGTAATACCCGCAGAGGTTGAAATCCCGTCCCTTCGGATCATCGCCGAGGCAGAAATTGATGATGTTGAATGGGTTAAAGCTCGCTTGGAACAACTAAGTTTGATTGATGAGAAGAGATTGGCAGCAGTGTGTCACGGTCAGTTGTACCAACAGAGAATGGCAAGAGCATATAACAAGAAAGTGCGTCCGCGGAAGTTTGAAGTAGGCAGTTGGTGTTGAGGCGTATCTTACCTCATTGGGCTGAGGCAAAAGGAAATTCGCCCCAAACTGGCATGGGCCATTTGTTGTAACCAGAGTGTTGTCCAATGGCGCATTATATTTGACAGATGTGGAAGGCAAATGTGTAGAAATGGCTATCAACTCTGACGGAGCCAAGCGATACTATGTATGATTTCTTGGTTTAATTGTACTTTATTGTATTTGGCATATTTTTGAGATTGAAATGACGAAGGCATTTTGTTCTGCTATCCAAACACTTTATCCTTTGTTACCCCTTTTGAGCCCCATTTACTTTCTTTCGTACCCCTCTTTCGGAATCAATAATAACCCGGAAGCTCGAGCAGGACAGATCGGTGAAGAAACAAGAAAACACAGTCCAACGAAAAAAAAAGAAAAAAAAAGAGAGGAAAAAAAAAAGCAAAAAAAAAAAAAAAGAAAGAAAGATGAAGAAAAGAAATAGAAATGGAAAGAAAAAATGAAAAGAAAAGAAAAGAAAAGAAAAGAAAAGAAATGAAAAGTAAGGAAAGAAAGTGGAAGAAAAGAAAAGATTGCAACAGCAAAGTAATTTTTATGACCTAAACTACGTTTGACTTGATCCCGAAAGGGTACGAAGGCAGCCTCTCCTTGGGGTTCGGTCACACCAAAATAAAAATCCAAAAGTCCCCACAAAAGAAACTGGGGCAGAAGTTATGGTTGTGCAAGAAAGTTGATTCCGAAAGTCGTAGTTGTGAACCCATATTGAATTATTTTTGAGCCTTTTATACCCTTTCTTTCTAGCCCTATCCAAAAGCCTGCATTACGGTCCAAAGAAAGACCTTTTGATCAATCTTCAGGAAGTGCCAATACGAGCGAGTAAAAGTGATTCACGTCAGGGGCAACACTCCGGTACAAGAGAAATAATGAAAATGAGAGAGTCTTATTGGTGAAAACCCTCACGGGCATCGTAGGGCGAAGCTAGTTGAGAGAAAATAAAAAATGAGAGAGTCTTATCGGTGAAAACCTTCACGGGCACCATAAGGCGAAGTAAGTTGAGAGAAATCAAATGAGAGAGTCTTATTGGTGAAAACCCTCACGGGCACCGTAAGGCGAAGGCGAGTTTTTTAGGCAGATAAATGAGACAAGTCTGTGGTCAAAGATGCTCAGGACATTGCAAGACGAGCAAGGTTTGGGTTTGGGTAAAAATCGGGTTGTGAAAGTCCGGAACAACAAATGTGGCAATCGAAAGTTGATTGGTTAGACAGACTGGGCTGATTAATCCAAAATGCATGGCATGCTCAATGGTACCGGCATCTCCACTCAGATAAGTCTTATTCTCTTCTTTCGTCATTACGAATCATCCGTTCGCGGATTCTCTTTATCCTTAACCCTCGAGGTCATTGCATTTCATTCTTTTGAGGTCTATATCTAGGATGTTTCAGTGTCAGTTCTGTTCGAAACGAAGGAAGGAATATCAAAGCTAACTACCAGCTTCCTAGTTGCACAGACAGGGCCAGAGTATATCAAAGATGGCCAAAAGCAAAGGAAGTCATAAAGGACCACTGGAAGTTTCATTGTTGGATTAGTTGGATAATTGTGGGGAAGAAGTGAAATACCAAAAGAGGGGTCGGAAACACAAAAACAACAATATGGGATAGAACACTTGGGTCATCAGAGTCAAGGGGTTGAAATTCGGTCAGGAATTCAAGGGGATTCAAGGCAAGGCCAGGAAAGCGGGACGGAGTGAAGCCCAGCAGCAGGGATGTACCCAGCAAGAATGCCAGCAACTAGCCACCATTTTTTAAAATTGACAAGATTTTTCTTTGATTGAAACAGGGGCAGAAATTTCGTTCATTTCGGAGAAACCCTCCTTAAGGGAAGGTAGCACCCAAACAGGTATGACTAGAAACTCTCAGGACCCTCCTGGAAAATGGGACTTAGTTTAAATCTCAATAATTTAGCATAAATGTACGCCAAGGAAC
>NW_017672931.1:6088-36654 GCF_001879085.1 Nicotiana attenuata
AAAAAAAAAAAAAAAAATTGGGCAACTAAGTAAATTTCTAGATAAGTTGCGTTGAGTTCCCTTTGTGTTTGGTGAGTTTCATGAGTTGTATTTGGGCTGCTTAATGGGTTAGAATGGGCTATAAGAAATAATGGGTTAACTTGGGCTCAGCCCAAATTGACCCATGAGCTAATATGTTTGTAACCCAACCCATTAATGTTTGGGCGGGTTGGATGAGTTTGGGCTCAAATTGCCACCCATAGGCCAGGATGTCAAATCGGAACAAGTACGACAGGAGTCTACTAGGAGCCCGTTTGGATAAGCTTATTTTAAGTGACTTTTAAGCCAAAATAGCTTTTAATCCATAAGTTAGGAATCTAACTTTTGCCTTTTGGCTTGCTTTTGTCATTTTAGCTTAAAAAGAAGTGCTTACAAGCATTCTTTTAATTACTTTATCCAAACACTACAAAATGGCTTAAAAGTTATTTTGATTAAAAACACTTAAAATAAGCCAATCCAAACGGGCTCTAGGTTTTTTTGACTTTTACCTCCTATAGCAAAGGTTAACACCTTATTTATTTTAAATAAATACCATTTAAAAAAATTATATTCTATAGATACCTTTTAATGTTTATAGCAAAATATCTAATTCTGGTTACCTCCTAACCCTAAGCCACTAAATACGCTATTCAGTTACACATTTTCTTGCTCTCTCTACTTTGATACATGCCATTCTCTTCCCTCATTTCCTAAAAACATGATGCTCAATCTCAAAATTCCTCTCACCCACATCACCTACGTTCTCTCCGATCCTAATTTCTCCAATTCCATCGGAGCACGCATATATGTTACCACGTCAAATATGTTGACATATGTTTTCGACAATTTGGACAGAGTCCATTCAGATTTTCTATGCTGCCGTAGAGGTTAGGCAAACATCCGTTCATCCAATCTCCGTCGGAAATTAGGCTGCCAGATTTTCTATGTTGCCGGAAATTAGGCTTTGTTCTCTTCCATCCAATCTCAAAGTTTGTTGGATCTTGTTTCACAAGCCCAGTTCTTGATTTTCTATTGCGAATTATCTCTGACTTTCTTCGTTTCTCTATTGGAAATTTTTCTGGGTTGATTGTTGTTTCTGAAGTTGGTGTGGGACTGAGGAAATTGGGGTCTGAAGAGCCGGGTGTGGGATTGTATTTCCATGTATTTCATTGTATTCATTGTCTTTTTTTCATTGTATTTCAATGTATCTCGTTGTATTCCATGTATTTCATTGTATTCACTGTCTCGTTGTATTCCATGAATATATTCATATATTTTTTAAATTATAAATATAATGTATTTACATTGAAATATATTAACATAAAATCAAGTTACTCAGCCCCAAACTCCGTCGTCTTTGTTCAAGAACAAACCCTAATTTCCGGCGAATCCGCCGTCGAGCAAAAATCCTGAATCTCACTGTTCCCACGCATCAAAATTACAATTGGGGTCACGAACGGCGTCGGCCATTCCGTGGGAGATATGAAACCCCAAATCTCTAACTCTAACACTAACGCCGGCTCTAGGAAATCAAAGGAAACCGAGCGCGGGCGCAGACAGCGGAAGCAGAAGAGAGACAATAAAGTATCGTGTCATGGAGAAGATAGTGACGCTGCTAATGGCGGTGCTAATTATAAGGAGAAGTCTGATTTTCAAAAGTCTTTGGAGCAATTTGAAGTGGAATATATCCCAGAGAAGGCAGAGTTAGATGGCGAGTTGGATGACGAATTCAGGAACGTCTTTGAGAAATTCTTTTTCATCGATTCTATTGAAGAAAATAGTGTAACTGAATAGCGTATTTAGTGGCTTAGGGGTAGGAGGTAACCAAAATTAGATATTTTGCTATAAACATTAAAAGGTATCTATAGAATATAATTTTTTTAAATGGTATTTATTTAAAATAAATAAGGTGTTAACCTTTGCTATAGGAGGTAAAAATTCCTATGTTAAAATAGCACGGGCTAGCCAGTTTTCGGACTGGTCATTGAAGAATAGCCAGCGTTTGCAAAGTCATTAAAAATTAGCCACTATTTTCTGCAACACGGAAAGTTCCAACATAATATAATGGAGATCGGTGCACCTGTGTATAAACTTCCAGCATATTATGATGGAACTCCAACACGCGAAAAGTTCCAGCATAATATACTGGAGATTGGATCACCTGTGTATGAACTTCCAGCATATTATGCTGCATCGGTATATTATACTGGAACTCTAGTATATTATGCTGGAAGTCCAGTATATTATACTGGAGTTCCAGTATACTTATGCTGGAACTCCATTATAATATACTGGAGTTCCAGTATATTATACTGGAATTCCAGTATATTATACTGGAGTATTTTCCGGATTTTGAACAATGTTTTGTTCAGATTTATTTTTACATAAAAAGTGGCTAAATTTCGATCATTTTTGAAACTGTGGCTATTTTTGAATGACCACTTGTAAATCTGGCTATTTTTGAATTTATCCCATATGTTAAAATATTTAAACTTTTCTTTAATCTCAACGTATAATAACAAAGAATAAATATCTCATAAGTTAAAATGTGAATCTCATAAAAACAATTCCTTATTAGAATACCAATACAAATATGAAAATAACAAATATTAGTATACGTGTCACATTAGGGATCCTTAGTCTTAAGATCAAACAATTTCATTTATTGTTATTACTCTGTCTGTTTCAATTTATTTGGACTTACTTGACTGATTGCGGAGTTTAAAAGATAAATAATATAACCTATAGTCTTTAAACATGTCATAATATTTGTCTGGCTACCATACTTTTGAAACTTGTGACTTAAACATGCTATAAACGTATGTGATGATAACAACCTCTCAATTTCATTACGGACAAAAAGATATTTTAAATTAAACGTACACTAATTATAGAGAGTTATACACATATTATACATGTAATATGTATATATATGTATATGTATGTGTGTGTACATATATATAGCGATTATTTTTAATTAGTTTAAGTGGTTGGACGGACACCTATATATTTACTTTGAGGGTGTTTGGCTAAGCTTATAAGCTGGTCAAACTAGCTTATAAGTACTTTTGGGCTTATCTACGTGTTTGGTAAAGTTAAAAGTGCTTATAAGTCAAAATAAGCCAAAAGTCATAAGCTGGTCACCCCCAGCTTATGAAATTTTAACTTATAAGCACTTTAAGTTTGACCAAGTTTTTACTATTTTATCCTTAAAATATTCGTTTTAGAACAAAACTCCTACATCGATACTCACTGCCTCAAGTATTTTCAACCTAAACTCCCCCGCCTCTTCAAGTCTGCAATTCTCCTTGACTATTTAAGATAAGCAAATTCTCTTTCCTTTGCATATTTATATCTATGTGATTGTGTATTAATCATTGAACCGTATGTAATAAATGAAGACATATAAAATTTTTGGTGTATTACTTTCTAAGTGTTGTGGTGATGAATACAGTGTTTGTTTCTCTTCAAATATTTTGTCCTATTAAGGTTTGTTTTTTACAGAGAAGGTTTTTGTCAATTAGTTAATTATTATAACTTATGATTATATGTTTATCATAAAATAAATTATATTTATCATAAAAATTATCTTATCTAAGCACAATTATTTTTAAAATAAAATGACAAATAGAATATTTTGTATTTGAATCAATCTAGAACCTAAAATTTTGAAGAAATTAGGCCCTTATAAGTGTAAACAGTTCTAAGGTTATTTAAGTCATTTTAACAGAAAAAGAGCTTATATTAGCACTTTTTTATCAAATACTGCAACAACTTATTACTATCAATTTCAGCACTTGTACCCAAACACGTAACTGCTTATTTATTAAGTCAGTTTCAGCACTTAAAAATGCTTTTCAGCACCTAATACTTATCAGCTACTTCAAATCAGCTAATCCAAACGGGGTCTTTATTTCTCAATTCCCTCCCCTAATAGTAGCTGTTAGTAAATTCACTTTCCTGAGCTTATGTTGGAGTCTTTTCGTACCCAGCGTGTAATAGTTGTTCATTCGAAATCTTAACCACGACTTTTGTTTATGCTCATCATTCAGTATAACAGTCAAAGGAAGTGATAATTAAACTTCTAGTTGACTGCTGCTTAATCTCTAATTATCACATAATTTGACTTCTACCCTTCAGGCTTCATCTATATACATATCTGCTTACCATGTTTTGCTCAATGTAACAATTAATATTGTGTTAGTTTTTGCACTTGCTTTACCTTCCCAAAAAATGTTTGTTTATTGCACTTGAAGTTTGAATAAACCAATAAATAAATTAAGAAAATCAGCAAGGGGACCTTTTTCTGAAGAGAGTGTAATTTATAATATTCTCCTCTCTAGCAAATTAAAATATACATAGTTCTAGATTGAGATATTTTATATATCTTAATTTTTTTTAAAATAATGATAGTGTTCGAGCCAGCACACACCTCGATTAATTATGTCAGTTACCAGCTATCTCCCGCTAGTATAAGTATCGAATAACTCTATCCGGTAAAACTTACACAATAGTAATTCGCGAGTCGTGTCCTCTAAATTGTCCTTGATGATAGGCTATAATTACGTATTTTAGTCGATTATTAAACTCTAATTTACTGCACTTTAGTTGAGTTTGAGCTTTAATCGCTAGTATTTTGCACTAACGGTGTGTTTTATGCCTTGTAGGAGTGATTCCGAGCTATGTAAATGTTATGAAATGAATTCAAGTGATTTGGAGCTTTAAAGTTTGAGTAAAAGTTCAAGGAATTAACCCGGGATCGTGTTCGGGGGTCAACGGATGATAGTTAGAGCGAACGAAGACTCCAGTAGGCATATCGCACACTGTCTAGTAAAATAGATATAACTTTTTGCTCAGAACTCCATTTTGGCTCCATAATATATGGTTGGAAATTTAACTCAAAGGGCTACAACTTTCATGTTTTACGTTTTCCCAAATTCCAAACGGAACAGGGTGACAAGTGCGCGCAAAGATGCGCAATTGCGCTAGTTTTAGCGCGCCCAGGACAGAAAGTTGTCCAACTAGCGCGCCCAGATGCGCCCATATGCACGACCGCGCTAGTCAAACCCGGGAAAAATATCCTTTTTCACATTGGAGAAGATATAATTGTTTTGGCCCAACCCTACTTGGTATATATACATGAAAAAACGCTATTTTGAAGAGGAGGACGCCACTTTAGAGAGATCTAACATATTTTGGAGGAGAATTCACGTGGAGGAACACACACCACGCTTGGAGGAGGCTTCTAACTAGTTTTTCTTCTCTTCTCTTCCTTTAGTTTCATAGTTTATTTGTTCTAGAGTTGTTGGGTGCTACATGAATGTTGTAGTTGAAGCTTGAATTGTTCTTATTCTTTTATCATATTGGTTTATTTATTCAATCTTGCGCTTAATTATTTGATTGCTTGATCACCAATTGAATACTATATACGAATCTAGGATTGAACTCGGGAGAGGGAATTCTAAATTGCATATAAGATTGAGTAGAGCAAGATCTTAACTCTTAGGGGGAGCGGATTTGCGGTTAGGATAGGAATATACCTAATCGCCTTGCTTGGTTATTATACGGGAATTATAAATGCGTTCTTGTTAATCCTAATTCCATAGGAATATAGGCGTTAGGTTAGCTTGAATAGGCGAGTTGTACTTCGGGAAGGCTACGAGCAATATTAACCCTGTCAACCAATAAACCAGATAGCATAATTAGACGATTTAGGTGGAAAACTCAACGGGATTGTTAGCTAACCCATAGCTCTAGAATATTCACATGTATTGAATTCGTCTCTATAATTCACCAACTTGTTTTCTTTAATCTATTAATTAGTGACTCTAGATTAATTTTAGTTAAATATTCATACGTTAGGATTCGCTTGAATAGATTAATTGTTTGGTTTAATTTAGTTGATAGTTAATCACAAGTCCCCGTGGGTACGATATCTGGACTTACAATCCTATATTACTTGTCGACCACGTATACTTGCGTGTGCGTTAGGGAGAAACAAGTTTTTGGCGCCGTTGCCGGGGACTTAGAAATTAACTATCTTACTAGATTAGATTTTTACTTTTTATCTATTTAAGTTTTTAACTTTAGTTTGTGTAGTTAGTATTATATTTTTTTTATTTTTTTTCATATATGGCATCTTTGAGCGTAAAGTGGTGGGATAGTAAGTATTCTTATTTTGTGATCCTTGTCCATATTGTAAAGGACCCCACTTGTGGCAATATTGTAAAAATATTCCTAGTACCGAGTTGTGTGCACCATCTCCTTCCTGTACTATTTGTGATGGAAATTGGAATAATTATCCTAAGTGTTGTTATCCTACTCCAGTCCCTTCTTATGTTGATTCTAATAATTCTTGTGAGTTTGACATGGGTAACGAATTGGATGATGTGGAACATGATGTTCGCCTTCTTGATATGCACATGAAATTATTAGAGGAATATGGAGGTTTTCGTGAGAAAATTATGAATGAGATGCAACAATTTATAGAAGGAAGAGCTGAACTGGGACAAGAGATCGACCAATTTGGCAGTGCTATTCGCGGCTTAGAGGCAAATTTGAGTGCAAAGATTGATGCATGTAACGCCCAACAATTTAGTGATGAGTTTTGTGAAGCTGAAAAAGATCTTCTAGGCCAAATTGAGGAGCTAAAACGAGAATACCAATCATTAGACCATGCTTTTGTTGATGTTGCCGAGGTTGAAGAGTGCAAAATTGAGGATGTCAAAAATAATGCAATTTTGGAGATGGAGCGTATTGGACCTCATTCTAAACACTTTTCAACATTGTGTTTGGTTGGTGACATAGAAATTGATCCATTCGAGCTTATAGAGGAGTCAATGGATGAGAACAAAGTGTTTATATTCTGAAATTTGCGATGCCAAGGAGACAAAACGACATTCCTCACTTAAGGGCCAAAAAGTGCAAGATGCGATATCTATTGCTTGGTTCCTTTATTTTCACACCACCGCCTCATGAACGTGACAAAAAAATTGATGCAAAATTTGGGGCGCAATTTATATCTTCAAAGTGGAAGGAAAAGTGGTGAAAGTGATGGCGTCGTGCCGCGACGTTAAATCAAGCGCTTGTTGGGAGGCAACCCAATTCTATTTTTTTTCTTTTTTTTTTGTTTATTTTTATTTTATTGTATTATTTTTTTTTTGTAGTATTATTTTTGTATTTTGTAGGAGTAAAAGCATGGAGTCAAAGCCAATAGGCGAGTGCAAAAGCGAGCATGTGTTTGAAACTGAGTGTGAGGTACCCGCACAAGGGATCATACGTGGGAGAAGTCTGAGTATCCCGTGAGCTGCTAATTCTTCGGCCTTTGGCCTATCAGGGAGTCTCTTTTACCCTCTTATTATTTATAGTGTGCATTGAGGACATTGCATAATTTTAAGTGTGGGGTGAGGAGATTGTCTGAGTGACTTTCTATGCTATTTTAGTTGTGTTAGTTTAATTGAATTATTTTTTTGGTAGAAAAACGAAAAAAAAAATAGACTTTTCCCGACGATGGATCTCCTAGACAGTTTTCTTGAGGGATGTAAGTCTAAAGAGAAAGGACAAAAAGATTTTCTTTATAGATAGTGTAGCAATTCCCCCTTGGTTTTTCTTTGTGCCGCGGTTCTTTTCCAAGGGTTTTGTTTGAACCGGGTGTAGGTAGTTCTTTTTTTTAGGAGAGAAACCATGGTGCTATGTTTTGAATTGAAGCAATATCTTGACTTTGTCATGCCTTGAGAATAGTGAGTGCTTTGGTTGTAACGCTTAGGCTCAGTTTTTGACTCTTGTATAAGTACCTTAAATTGTATGATCTTAACTTTGCTTAACTTCTTTGACTAGAGTGTCTTGATGAGTCCAATCCTGAGTGAGTTATGTGCCATGTGTGTGTAAGGTTTTGGGTTATTCTGTGCATTGCATTTGATGTCTAGAACTTGCCCCGTGTGTTTGCAAAGCGAAATAGTAGTTTTGTTCAGTCTTGGAAGTGATATAGGCATTTTTTTGTTGAGCCATATAAACATTTTAACCGCCTAATTGTTATGTATCATAGTTAACCTCTTTGAGCCTGTAATCCTGTTTCTTTGGCAACCACATTACAAGCCTTACTCATTTGTTTGAATTAACCATTTATTTGAACCTTTTCACCTATCATGAGCACTTGATCGTTATGAACTTTGTAAAAGTTAAAGTGTGGGGTGGTTGGTTTGGCTTTTGAGTGGAACTAATGAAATAAGGAGAAAGGTGCAGTGTTTTGAAAAAAAGTAAGAGCCACTTGAATTGAACAAGAAAAAAAAAATAGTTGTATTGCTGTGAAAAATAATCTGTGATAGTGGTGACGCTTGATATAATTGTGCTTAAAGAAGTGGGGAATCAATATATATTGATGTGAAGGTGAGTTATGGTTTGGCATAAGTATGGAGTTTTGAATGTTAAAGTATATGTATTAAAGTGCTTAGGGAGGTGTAGTCACTCTTATATCTAAATGTATCCTAACCGTCCCTCAGCCTACATTACAACCAAATAAAGTCCTACTTGATCCTAGACTGAATGAGCTCGATTAGTAGAGTAGTACACTACGGGCAAGCCTATGGTGCATCTTTTGTGGCATATGAATGTTATTTCTGAGAGTGAGTGAATTCTTTCTGTCTTGAGTTCCTAAGTGTTCTTAAATTTTATTGTGTGGGACTACTCTCGTTGGTTGTGTGAGGGCACTTGATTCATGAAGGAAAGGTAATATCATTGACCTCTATGTTAGAGTAAGTGGGTGAGTTGCGAATAATGTGTGGTACTTGTGAGTCAAATCTTGAGGTGAAAATGTTACACTCTTGTGCTTAGTCTATTTTAAATATTCTTGGTGTGATAAGTTAGGAGAATTGTTTAAAAAGGTCGTGTCTTTATAAAGTGTAGTTTGATTGCTCGAGGACGAGCAATGGTTTAAGTGTGGGGTGTTGATGATAGGTTATAATTACGTATTTTAGTCGATTATTACACTCTAATTTACTGCACTTTAGTTGAGTTTGAGCTTTAATCGCTGGTATTTTGCACTAACGGTGTGTTTTATGCCTTGTAGGAGTGATTCCGAGCTATGTAGATGTTATGAAATGAATTCAAGTAATTTAGAGTTTTAAAGTTTGAGTAAAAGTTCAAGGAATTAAGCCGGGATCGTGTTCGGGAGTCAACGGATGATAGTTAGAGTGAACGAAGACTCCAGTAGGCATATCGCGCACTGTCTAGTAAAATAGATATAACGTTTTGCTCAGAACTCCATTTTGGCTCCACAATATATGGTTGGAAAGCTAACTCAAAGGGCTACAACTTTCATGTTTTATGTTTTTCAAAATTCCAAATGGAACAGGGTGACAAGTGCGGTCCAAGATGCGCGATCGCGCTAGTTTTAGCGCGCCCAGGACAGAAAGTTGTCCAACTAGCGCGCCCAGATGTGCGACCGCGCTAGTCAAACCCGGGAAAAATGTCATTTTTCACATTGAAGAAGGTATAATTGTTTGGGCCCAACCCTACTTGGTATATATACATGGAAAAACGGTATTTTGAAGAGGAGGACGCCACTTTAGAGAGATCTAACATATTTTGGAGGAGAATTCACGTGGAGGAACACACACCACGCTTGGAGGAGGCTTCTAACTAGTTTTTCTTCTCTTCTCTTCCTTTAGTTTAATAGTTTATTTGTTCTAGAGTTGTTGGGTGCTACATGAACGTTGTAGTTGAAGCTTGAATTGTTCTTATTATTTTATCATATTGGTTTATTTATTCAATCTTGCGCTTAATTATTTGATTGCTTGATCACCAATTGAATATTATCTACGAATCTAGGATTGAGCTCGGGAGAGGGAATTCTAAATTGCATATAAGATTGAGTAGAGCAAGATCTTAACTCTTAGGGGGAGCAGATTTGCGGTTAGGATAGGAATATACCTAATCGCCTTGCTTGGTTATTATACGGGAATTATAAATGCGTTCTTGTTAATCCTAATTCCATAGGAATATAGGCGTTAGGTTAGCTTGAATAGGCGAGTTGTACTTCGGGAGAAGGCTACGAGCAATATTAACCTTGTCAACCAATAAATCAGATAACTTAATTAGACGATTTAGGTGAAAAACTCAACGGGATTGTTAGCTAACCCATAGCTCTAGAATATTCACTCACATTGAATTCGTCTCTATAATTCGCCAACTTGTTTTCTTTAATCTCTTAGTTTGTTACTCTAGATTTATTTTAGTTAAATATTCATACGTTAGGATTCGCTTGAATAGATTAATTGTTTGGTTTAGTTTAGTTGATAGTTAATCACAAGTCCCTGTGGGTACGATATCTAGACTTACAATTCTATATTACTTGTCGACCACGTATACTTGTGTGTGCGTTTGGAAGCAACACTCCTCTTAGGGAATACATGAAAAAAAACATATCATCTGAAACTAGCTATCCAATATCTTGTGTAAATTAGTTAAACTTCCATTGTGCAAGCTAAAAAATTGAAGTAAATGAATGTAATAATAACTACTTTTCTCAAGAGACCTTGTCCCGTTAACCAACGAACCATATCATTTCCTTGAATAGAGAGGGACAAAATAGTATATTACAAGATTATATTAGTTGGACAAAACCCTAACTAGAATCAAAGTTTTAATAATTCTTATTGACAAAACTTTCCCCAACTGATTGCTTCACTCTACCAAAGAGCCGAAATCCAATAGATATTTTTGCTGGAACCTTCGGGTAGACTCCGCGGGATCAACAATCATAGCTGCGCCGAGTATGGTAGAATTCCTCAGTTCATCTCTCTCGATCAGTTCAGGTTCAAGGGAGGGTGTTGCGATCAAATGCAAACGCAAGTATACGCGGTCGTCAAGTAATAAAGTGACTAAAAATCGGATGTCGAATACACGAGGATTTGTTATCAGCTATTAACTAAATTAGACTATCCTAATTATCTAAACAAGAATTAGTTCTAAAAGTATTTGACTCTAAGCTAATTAAAATAAAAAGAAAACAAATAACGAGTTCTAAATAAAGGAGAATAAATTTTTATGTTATCAATGGGATGAAAACGATTTAGGGTTATGGGCTATCTAACAATCCTATTATACTCTTCACTTGAATTGACTAATTAATTATCTGATTTACTAGTTGACAGGGTTAATATTACTCATAAAAATCTATCGAGCTCTTACTCGCCTATTCGAGCTAACCTAACGCCTATATATGATCTATAGATATTATTTAATTGGTAATCAACCAATCAAATAATTAAGCGCAAGATTGAATAAAGAAACTAACACAATAAATCAAGAAATCAAAATTAATATCCAAATAACAATATTCATGAAAGAACCACAACCCTAGAACGTGAAGTTTAGCTCCAGATGTACATGGTAGCAAAACAACAAATCATCCAAAGAAACATCAAAATTACTAAGTTTGGCGAAAGAAAGATGGAATCTGATAAATTCTGGCCTCCACAGTGGCTCGTGCTCTCCCTTGGTCGAATTTCCCTCTAAATAACGTCCAATCTCCTTCTTAGACATGTTTAGGGTGTGCTAGGGTCGAAGTCTCCAAGTCCAAAACTTAGTAGGAAACAAATTATTCGCGGATTGGGGACCAGGCCTTTAACTTGCAAGGCCTAGTTTGGAGCGTGCCATAAGCCAGGCGAGGCCTGCGGCGAGGTAACCTCTCACCATAAGCCAGCTAAGGCGAGGCTTGGGGCGAGATGGAACCTCGCCCTGGACCTGGCAAGGCCTAGTCTGGGGCCAGGTCTCTTCCCTGCCTTGCGCTGATCTTCCTTTCATGTTCTATTCTTGTATTTTCAACATTATTTTATGCAACTATTATTCCTTTATGTATTCCAATGATCCTATATATAAAAACAACTCAATTAAGATCAAACATAGCACAATTAATCAATAAAATACCAAAATATAATGCGAGTAATGTACTAAAAATATAGAATTATAGCCAAACATCAGAGGGACATCAAGGGGACCCAGACTTTCAATCTCTTCTCTATGGCGCGACTCGGGAGGTTGCTTTCATATCAAGAGTGTATTGGGTAGGCTAGGGAAGATGGATTGGATCAAGAGACGATGCTTATGCCTCTTCTTTATCGATAGGATTCCCATTCCTTTTCCGAATGAAAGGCGATAGGTGGCGTACCCTAATAAGGAAGCAAGAAAAGCATTTTTATGTTGATGCCTAACAGTTCAAACTTCCAAACTTTAGAACCAGTAAGTATCACGCTCTCTCAGCAAGTACTCAGTATACCTTTTTTGGCAACTTTCTTTGTGTTAAAGTTAGATGTTCGTGCACAAGCAGAAATTAATTAATCTTATCAAACAAGAAAATGGACAGATAAAAGAAGTTAGGTTTAAGGAAAGAAATTATTTAGTCATTCGATCAAGCAGAAATTAATTAAGTTGCTTACTGTGCAAAGATAGATGTTATAACAGAAAAAGCAGTTTCATTAAGAGTGATTAGAAAAGAGGTGACTGAGCTGAAAAACATAAAAATCCTTTACATGCAATAAAAGAACATGCAAATTAAACACACACAAACTGCACTCCCACAAATAGCTGAGATAATATACAACATTTTCATCTTATTTAAGGTCAATATTATTTTTATAAACTTGTCATAATCACAGTAAACTTAATTTTTAAGTTGCTTGAAGATATGGCAATTAGGGATAATTCCACAAATTCTGGTATGCAGTATATTCAGCAGCAGCAGCAATATCATCATCAGGTAAATTAAACCGCGGCGGACTAAGTAACATCCCTTCAGCCATATTCACAAGAACATTAGGCATATCAAAAATCAAATCCTCATCCATAAACTCATAATTATTCTCAAACCCTAAATTCTCCGAAACCAATTTACTCTTCTGATCATGTACTTCTCTACGTGCTAATATCGCGTCTCCAGCTGCCCCTACAGCTGCAGCCGCACTGGCTGCAGCTGCCTGAATATCACGAGGCGAGCTCGTGGCAGGAACAGGTAAAGAGGCAGCTGAATTCGGGAAATTAAGGTCAGTATCACGACCTTTAAGCGCGATTGCTGCCACGTCATAAGCTACTGCTGCCATTTCTGCTGTAGGAAACGTGCCGAGCCAGATTCTGTTAGGTGATCGTGGTTCGCGAATTTCTGACACCCATTTTCCGCTACTCTTCCTTCGCCTTATTCCTCGGTAAACAGGATGACGTCCTGAATAATTATTGGGGGCAGTAGCACTGCCCCCGATATTAGTACTGCTTCCACCATAAGTCGCCATTTAATATTAGAGTATCGTTTTCTTTTTCGAGAATTACCAGAAGGTTCGGGGAAAGAGATGGGATTGAATTGGATTAAGGTAGCCATTTAAGAAAGGGAAGATTTTGAGGATTACAGATTGAGGTGCAAACCAGTTGTTGATGAACTTGCAAGAGTAGTGTGTGAAGGATTTTGGGTGTAAGCCAGAAATGTGTTGGAGATGTGGGTTGGATACCGTTTTAACTAAGTGTTTAGTAGAAAATAGTGACCTTATATACATAAGGATGAGGATTAAAAGTTCTTTTTCAAGAATTATTCTACTGAAGCGATAAAAGTGGAAAGTTTCAAGAATGTCAAAGAAATGTTGACAAGACATTTGTGGCTCAATGATGCCAAAGTCTTATGAGGTTAATTCGGGATTTAAATTTTATGGTATTATTTTTGTATTTTTTTATTCTTAGATTTTTATTACTATCTAAAGTTTCTTTTGCTTCGGTTTCCTTATTCTCTTGTTGTTGTTACTGCTTCCTTTTCCATGACTTCTTTACTAGACTGTATTTCTTTTGGTAAACTGCTATAGTTTTTCTTGAGTCGAGGGTCTATCAAAAACAACCTCTCTATCTTGTGAAGGTAGATGTAAAGTCTGCGTATACACTACGTACCCTCCTCAAATCCTACTTATGAGGTTTTACTGGGTTTATTATTGTTCTTGGATCCGATAATTAGTTCATAGTTTATCTTAGTCATAAAAGGTTATCGACATGTTGTATCTTGGAGGAAACATGTCAAAGGTAATTTTTTTAGATCATTATAAATATATTACGGTAGGCTAAATTCTACTTAAACGTAAAAATTTCATGGGACCGGTTTATGCACTCACTCTCTAGGTTCGTTGCCTCCAATATATGGATCTGCACAAAAATGTACAGAAATATAGTATAACTACACCATATTTGATACCCAGTATGTATCAAGACTAATTAACCTTCTCTGAAACTGATGAGGTCTTCGTTTGCCCCATTGGCGAAGTCATAAGTTGTGGTGAATCCTTTCGTCCAGTGGTTAGGACATGTCTTTTCATGTAGAAGCGTGATCAGTTTTCACTTTGCTATTCAAGCTATTTCATTTTTTCTAAGTTTTAGCAAACTTCGAATATAACCTGCATGCTCCTAAACTTCAAATAAAACTTCTAATATTGAACTTGTAGCCACTGAATTAAAGCACCATTGTAACATTATCATAAGGTATTACTCCATATAACTCAGATTAGATGCAATTAAAGAGGTTCTCAGTATCCCAAAAATATAACATTTATCAAAAACATTGCTCAACAAGTTTCTAGATTCCTCTAAACTATACCTAAAACATATATACTGCCTAGAAAGAAATTAAATTAAAACATGCAATTATTCATCATTGTTGTAAGTTTAAAGAAGTGGGTCTTGAATTACGAATAAGAAAAATGAGTTTAAATCAAGTAGATATTATTGGAAAAGCTTGAAATCATTGGCAGGGATGAATACTGGCTACATAAACTACTCAGTTGGAAATATATGTCTGAAACTGTATATATGAGTAGTTCAAACTTCAGACATATACTATACTTGTACTTTCAAATGTCTGAAGTTGGGGACTGATGCCAAGCTAAGCTTCACACAAATGTATGATGTTCCAACTTATGCAAACTTTCGACTTGGTTTTGGCAAGCCAAACTTAAAATATAGACTCGTAAGTCTAAAGTTGATTTTGAAGTAGCTAAACTTACAATAACAACTATCCTCATTCTTAACCCAGAAAATGAGTAACAATTAAATTTATACGCGGTTTAAAGTATATGTGATTTAATTCAACACGAATGACTAAGAACAACAGGTAAATAAGTTAAAGACAAAATAAATGATCAAACCTATTGCAATGTGATAACCAAGACCAATCTTAAGTTGAATAGTGGAATTCGCCCTCGATTGGACTCTCGGTACAAGCTTGGTTGCGAATAAAGAAGAGAACAAATGAAGAACACTTTGAACAATGGCCAGAAGACAAGAGTAAACTTTTTTATTGCTTTGATTTGCGTGTCACAATGTCAGAATAAAGAAAGTCTTCCCCTTTATATAGTAGGAGAATTTCAGTCCTAACACAAGGCTAAATGAAGTAAAAATCTTCTTTTTCCGGGAGAGTAGATTTATCGAAGCGATAGAAAGCGATAAATTAATCTTTCTCTATAAAAGCTTCGATCTCTTTTTCAGTTTTCAATTCCAGAGCTCCTTGACTTACCCTCTAATTCTTCACTTATTCCTAAGTCCTTCCAACCTTCATATATTGTTTTCTAGATCTCCGTATTTTCATCTTCAAATCTTCATACACCTTCTTCAAATCTGACCTTCATATTTTCATCCTTATCTTCATTCTTACCTTCAAACCTTCATCCTCACCTTCAAATCTTTATATTTTCCGAAATCCGATGGTGAAAACTTCCAAATCCGTGCCTCAACAGACCATCCCTTCAAATTCCAACCCGGGCACGGATGCCGAGGTGACCGTTCCTTAGTTGGCCCCAAAACCTCCCTTGAAGAGCTTCATCCCCAGGGGATGCTCCATTGAAAATGACTTCAAAGTCGAGAAAACAGCCAACAGGACCGAGGCGAGGGAATGTGGAGGTACATATGCTCCGTCATCGAGGACACACTCCTTACTGTTTGGAAGGACTGTAATTATGAGGGCAAGGAAGTGGTCATCCCAGGGCTCAATGAGGACATTACCACTCATGTAGAGGGGTATTTAAGTGTTTGCACTTACCACTTCACGCTTGGGTAAAAGGTACGAGGTCTTCCTTGGGCAATTCACTCGTCCTTTTAGAGGATCGCAATCCTCTTCTGCCACTTTGTCAATAATACCGAAGCACCTTGGTTTATCCTCGACCACCTGCTTCGTCTTTACAGTCCCCGAGTTTTCGAGGAGGGTCGATCAAGCTCGTCCGCCAAGCAAGCAAAGCTCCATTCTCGAGCATTGATGAAGAACGAGATCGAGGTTGGTAAGGGAGATTCGCTCGGGTGAAAATCAAAGATCTCATTCCCCCTAAACTTTTACCGTTCCCTGAAAAGTGGAACTCAGCTCATAAGTTTCTTTCTCTTGTGAGTACTTGGTACTTCTTTTGTTCTTTTTTTGATTTCCTGTGCCTATCGTTGTGCAGCGATTGCCTATGTTCTGATAAGTGGGGATTTTGACTACTTATTAGCACGTTTTAGCTTTCGTTTTAGTCCAAAATCATTTAATTGTGTGTTTCAAAAACTGATAAAATATACTTAATTACAGGAATATTGGAAGATGAGCTCCCAATATGAAATCCTACTCAAGAAGGAGTAATCTGAACTCAAGGACAAAAATACACACAAAAGCTCAGAAGAATCTGCGGCCGCACGTTGTGAAGAAACGTCCATTAGAGAAAAGTAAAAAGTACGGTCCACACATGATATGTGCGGCCGCAAAAATTGAGTCAGAGCAAAAGATTAGAGAATATGCATCCCAAGTCCAACAAAAGTACGGACCGCACAATTATTGTGCGGCCGCAGAAGAAAAGCTACGCTGCCGCAGTCACATTCGGACTGCAGAAGAGCAAGGTGCGGCCATAGATATTATTGTGCGGACCGCAGAAAGAGAACAGTGCGGCCGCAGTCCAGAATTACGCGGTTGCAGATTTCCTACCCTGTCAAGACTGAAGAAAAATACGGATCGCACATGGAATTATGCGGTCACAGAACCTCCGAAAGGGCATTTTTGTCTAAAAATTCCAGCCCTGTATAAATAGAAGAGTTTCACTTTTTTAGGTTAAGTTTTGACATCAGCTGCTACAGTAGACGGGTTTCTTTACTCTCTTTAGTAGTTTTTGCTATTTTGAGCTTTTTGAAAATTGATTTAATCATTTTAATTATCAATATGGGTTTAATTATCATTACTTCTTCTATTTCTTCTATCTTAAGCATGAGTAACTGGATTTTCACAAGGGTTGTGACCCAACACTAGAGTGTAATATTAATGGGTGTTTGATTTATTGCTTGTTTATAGTTGGTGTTTATTATTTAGCCTTGTTCTTGCTTTCAATTGTAGAATTATTAGTTGCAAACATTAGTTCATGCCTATTTGACTTGGTCTCTACTTGAGAAAGAAAGACTTAGTCTAGGAAAACTTGGCTAACAAGAAATTGGTTCAATCGAGAGATTGATAAGCCCAATTAAAGGGTTGAACCTAGAGATAGTAAAACCCGACTTGAGATTTGTATCAACCATTTTGTTCGATACCCATTTGGACTTGAGAAAGCCAAATTTGGAAAAATCACTCTATGACCGAGAGGAATTGAGTGAGTACTTGAGTGTTGATAGCTATAATACACTTAAAAAAAGCTTTAAAGTTTACAACCCATTAGGTAAACACCTAGGTGAAGGTCATAGCCCTAGGCCTTTTATATCATTTGACAAACAACAAAAACGATTTCCTAGTTTCATTTCTTAGCTTAAATTAAACCTAGAAACAATTCCAAGTTTGTGGAAGTGCAAATTGAGATAATTCAAGCTCATACACTATAAAATATACCTAAGTCCCATTCATAGATTCCTATGGAAAATCGACCCCGACTCCTTGTTGGGTATTACTATAACATCAACCGTTTCATAACCTTAAATAGAGGTGTGACTTGGACGAGATCAATTTTTGGCGCCGTTGCCGGGGAGCTAAAAATAGATTTAGCTATATATTTGGTTTTGTGTGTGAATTGTCTTCTTTTCCTTCCGTGTTACTGATTTTTGTGAATCAATTGTAGGTGCAACAATGGCCCTCAACAATGATCAACTCGGAAACATGCCTTTTGGGGATGTGGACGCTAATGATGACCAAGTTGAAGAGATTCCTCTTGAACCTCAAGCAAATAGAAGAGGCCGACCGCTTCAAGACAACGTCCCAATTCCACCCCCACCTCCACCAAGAGCGACTCCATACTGGGTGTTGCCGAATGAAGGGTAAGCAAGTGCCATAGTCTTTCCCCGCATTAGGCGGGCAACTTTCAAATCACGAATGTAATGCTCACATTGCTAAAGCAACGGGGATTCTTCACCGGGGCTCCGAGTCAAAATGCATACAAACACTTGAAGGGGTTTGGGGACACTTATTGGGGGAGTAAACAGACAAACGTCTCTGAGGTTGCTTTAAGGTTAAGGCCATTTCCCTTCTCTCTACGGGGGAGAGCCTTGGATTGGTTAGAGAGATTGCCAAATCATTCCATCCATACACGAGATGAGTTGGCGGAGAAGGTCAACTCCTAATTGCTATTTGGGGAATGGGTATCTGATTATCATGTTTTATTGCTATTATCTCTGCGGCCGCACAAGAAATTGTGTGGTCCGCAGAAGTGGAGATTAGGGCATTTGGTGAAGCATGATTCTGCGGAGTGCGGACCGCACTTGAAATTATGCGGACCACAGAAATTCAATCGCGGCCGCAGAAAAGTGTGTGCGGCCGCATATCAGAACAATCTGTCTTCAGAGAGTTTTTAGTTTGAGGTATCCAATGTGCAACCGCAATGACAATTGTGCGGACCGCACTTCAGATGTGCCGTCGCACTCAAAATTATGCGGGCTGCAGTTTCATTATTGCGGCCGCAAGTTTAATTTGTACGGTCCGCACAACCTAGGCTGCGGCCGCACTTACAATTGTGCGGATCGCACTTCCCCTACTTGTAATCATATTTCATTCTGAGTTTTCTGTTTGTTTTGAACTTGAATTTCAATTAACCCCTGCTGTTGTTTGTTACAGAAAATGGTTAGATCACGAGGCCATGGTGATACATCAAAGGGAGGGGTGAACCTTCCAGAGGCCGAGGCAAGAGTGCCTTACCCCTCGCCTTTCAAAAGACTATCAAAAGAGGCGACAGCCGGCCGAGGTAGAACTGTAGAGCCAGCCGAATCAAGCTCTTATATCCCGTCTAGGGAAGCATCAAAGGGCGACTCAGTGCAAAAGCATCCTGCTATTCAATCACAACCACAACAGCTTCAGGGAAGATATCAACTTCGAGACGAGCCATCCACCTCTTTGCACCAGCTGGCTAGTCTGAGGAGCCAGACCTGGCTGCCGACACCGCTGTAGCAGTGCGCCAGATTTTCACCAACCCAGTTACTCCTAGAGCCGAGGATGATGAGATCCAATTAGAGGAGACTGAGGGCGGTGACGCTGCCATGGACACAAAGATGTCCAAGGCCACATAGGGAGTCCTCTTTACTCTTACCCTTCCTTATTCTTATTTTTTTAAGCATTGGGGATGCTTATTTTTATTCGGGGGGTGGAGTTTATTTGCTATTTGGATGATTTTTAGACATTTGGTTTGCAATAACTAACAATATTTTCTTCTTTCTCTTTATTCTGTATATATTCTCTCCTTTCTCTCTTGATGTATATATTCTCTCTTTTCCTCTCTCATTATATATATATTCATTATGCTTTCAGTAGTTTTCTTTGTAGCTTCTTTATTCTGTTTTCTTATTAGTCAATATTTAATTTAGTAGCTTCTTGTTTAATCTAATAGCTTCTTTTTATGTTTTAATGGACAAGGCACAAAAAGAGAAAAGAAATGAAGAGAAGGAAAGGAAAGAAAAAGAAAAAACAAAAAGAAAAATGCAAAAAGAAAGTGAATAAGATGAAGACTTGAAGGGATTCAAAGAAAAGTAATGATGCAAAGCATGGAGAAAGCAAAGAAGGAGAAAATGAATGTCATGACCAAGAAAGAGAGATGTTAAGTCTCTCTAGTTCCCCTAAGTAAAAGAAAAATGCCTCAAAGAGTTGGTAAAGCATGAGCCGATAAGAGAAAATGGAGTGCTTAAGGAAAGATGAACCCGTTCTATCATAGCATATCCAACCTTAGTCCAAAAGCCTTCATTGCATTTCGAAAAATCCCTACGTAATTTCAAGCCGAGTTAGCTTACATTAGTGGTGATTTATATGAGAGGCAAGCCTATGGTACTTAAAGTCATACTTGCGACATTCTATTGAGAGAGATGAACGAACCTTTCACAAATTTTTGAATTGAGTGCTACATTCTTAAGTGATTTATGCCAACGGAGAGTAGAGAAGGAGGAGTTTGGGATCCACAACGACCTATATGAAAGAGCGGGCTTCCTTGACGAATAAAGTCAACTCTGATGCTCAAGTGTCACATAAGAACTATTTGTGCTTAAAAGTTCAACTCGTTGCCTTGTTGATAATTCATAAGTATTGTGGGTAATTGTTGGTCCAAATTGATGTGTGATTCGTGCATCTTTGATTAGCTGGAATATCTCTTAACTTGTGATGTGGGAATTACCTTATTTGCTTTAGGACAAGCAAAAGCTTAAGTTTGGAGGAGTTGATAAGTGGGGATTTTTACTACTTATTAGCGCCTTTTAGCTTTAATTTTAGTCCAAAAGCGTTTAATTATGGTCCTGAAAGTTGATGAAATATGCTTAATTGTAGGAATATTGGAAGATGAGCTCCCATGATGAAATCCTACTCAAGAAGGAGTAATCTGAACTCAAGGACAAAAACATGCACAAAAGCTTAGAAGTGCGGACCGCAGATTATCATCTGTGGCCGCAAATTGTGAAGAAATACCCATCAGAGAAATGTGAAAAGTGCGGTCTGCACATGATATGTGCGGCCGCAGAAACTGAGTTAGAGCAAAAGATCAGTAAAAATGCATCCCAAGTCCAACAAAAGTGCGGACCGCACAATTATTGTGTTGCACCAGAAGAAAAGCTACGCGCCTCAGTCACATTTGTGCGGACCGTAGAAGAGCAAGGTGCGGCCGCATACATCATTGTGCGGACCGCAGAAAGAGAGGAGTGCGGCCGTAGTCCAGAATTACGCAGCTGCAGATTTCCAACCCTGTCAAGACTGAAAAAAAGTGCGGATCGCACATGGAATTGTGCGGCCGCAGAACCTCCGAAAGGTCATTTTTGTCCGAAAATTCCGGCCATGTATAAATAGAAGAGTTTCACTTTTTTTTAGCTTAAGTTTTGACATCAACTGCTATAGTAAACGTTTTTCTTTACTCTCTTTAGTAGTTTTTTCTGTTTTGAGCTTTTTGAACATTGATTTTATCAATTTAATTATCATTTCTTATTCTATTTCATCTATCTTAAGCATGAGTAGCTAGATTTTTACTAGGGTTGTGACCCAACCCTAGAGTGTAATCTTAATGGGTGTTAGATTTATTGTTTGTTTATGGTTGGGTGTTTATTATTTAACCTTGTTCTTGCTTTTAATTGTAGAATTAATGGTTGCAAACATTACTTCATGCCTATTTGACTTGGTCTCTACTTGAGAAAGAGAGACTTAGTCTAGGAAAACTTGGCTAACAAGAAATTGGGTCAACCGAGAGATTGATAAGCCCAATTAAAGGGTTGAACCTAGAGCTAGTAAAACCCGACTTGAGATTTGTATCAACCCTTTTTTCAATACTCAATTGGACTTGAGAAAGTCAAATTAGGCAAAATCACTCTGTGACCGAGAGGTATTGAGTGGGTACTTGAGTGTTGATAGCTATAATACACCCCGAACAATAAAATAAGCTTTAAAGTTTATAACCCCGACCCCTAAGTCACATTCGTAGCTCCCTATGGAAAATCCACCCCGACTCCTTGTTGGGTATTACTATTGCATTGACAGTTTCATAACCTTAAATAGAGGTGAGACTTGGACGAGATCAAGTTCCCAATGCAGTCCCCCGCTTCAAGGAGTGGATCAAGAGGATCTATAAACAAATGTCGTATTTTAAGCGCCAATGGCACAAGCTTTCAAAGGGTAAGTGGGAGGCCCATTCCCATGGTGAGTGCTTCTCCCGGACAAGTCTATTTTTATATTTAACCTTTACTTTTACTAAGTCTTTTTCTCTTTTACAGGTTTGCTCAAGACCATTGAACTTCGGCCATTGGACGAGGGCGAGGCCCCGTCCTTGCTTGCTAAACCCTCCGCTCCGGGATGTCCCGAAGCTGCTGCATAGGAGGAGAAAAAAAAAGGAAATCCTCTGGATCCCTGGATGCCGAGGTCATGAAGAAGAGGGTAGCTTTTGGGGTCCGGAAAAGCAACAACAAGAGTACCCAAGCTAAGGAACCGGACCCCGACTCGCTCTTCCGGCTGAGGGATTAAGATAATAAACTAGAGTTCGTCACTCATGGGTCGACAACTGACGGAGAGGAATATGTGGCAACCGAGGAAGGTAGCCGAGAGGACAATCCTTCTTTAGCTCGGGAGCCAGACGAAAAATCTGAGGCTACAGTCTCCCGAGAAAGTATCCTCGTCCCGAAGGAAATAGCCGGTGTCATCGACATCGCGGAGTAGTCGTGTCGCACAGAGCCTATGTTCGAAGAGGCTCAGGCCGACAAAGAGAAATCAAATAATATGGCACGGGGAACAGACAAGGACCTTAACATATTTTTTGATGGCGTGGACATGGGCGCGTTAGAGAATTATTCAGGGCTTGGTCACCTGGAGATCTCGAAGAAGGATGTACTGTCGGGAGCAGGCGAGCCGAGCTTGAGTCCGAAGCTGATGAGGCAGTTCCCTACTCCGAATGTGGACCCCAACCGTAAAAAAAGAAACTGCTTACTATCTCGGCGGACACCCGGATGCTGTTCACTCCTGCGGGTGTGGCCAACTATCTTCACTTCCTAGTAACCGAAGAGGACCATGCAAAGATGAACGAAGTAGGAACATCGAGCCTCTTCAATGAGGAACAACAGGCACTGAACCGGGTAAGTTGTCTCTTTCTTGTGCCCTTTGCGAATCTTGTTTAGCTTCACCATGCTCTTACGATCTTATCATTTTGTTTTTCAGGCTTCGGTGCTCCACCATGAAAGCTTCCTTTGGTCTCGAATGGAAGTCAGGCAGCTCGAGTTCGAGCTCAAAGAGCAAGTACATCAGAAGGACATGTATAGGGTTCTCAGTGAACAAAAAGACGAGGCCCTCAAGGATCTTCCAATTCTTTGAGCCGAGCTAGAAAAAGCATAGAGAGAGGCCTTGTCCATGAAATGGGAGCATGCCGAACTGGTCAAGAAGGTTAGGATATTTTTAGGTTAAAAACGAGAGGTTACGCATAGTGATTAATGACGCAACCTCGCAGGTCCAAGAGAATATAGACTTGATTGAGCAGCTTCAGGCCAAGAAGAACTAGGTCAAAACTACGGCAGAGGCACTGAGGAGCAAGATGGACCTGCTAACTTAGGAAGAGGAGGCTACAAAAGAGGAGTTAGTATCAGTCAAGGACCAACTCCTGGTGGTAAAGGACAAGGCCGATAAGTGGTCTCGGCTAAATAATAATCTCCAGGCACAACTGGAATCACCCATCTCGAAAAGGGACGACCTTAGCTGGGAATATACTGCGCTGAAGTCCAAATTTGAGGCAACCTTGATTGATTCCTCCGAGGTTGAAGAAATGCTGGCCAAGTATAAAATCAATGTGGAGATAGCCGAGGCTCGTTTAATAACGAAGGCCGAATATGTAAAGTGGTTGTCCCGGAGGGAGACCCTCGAGGAGATTCACGCCCAGGGATTTGATCTGTCGGCTGAGATTGAAGAGGCCAAGAGTCTTGAGGCCGAGGCAATAAAACTTTATGAACCCGAAGGTCCCAAAATTTCCAAAGGATCCGTTGCCGAGTCGGGCTCCGGTGAAGATTAGGCGGAGATGTCTTAGCTCCTTTTTTTTTTCATTTTTGTACATTTTCTTTTTTGTTCATTTTGAGGTTGTTTTATCGTGCCTTTGTAAATATACAAAAAATTTCCTTTGGCAACACCGTGTCTTTTACTTTTCAGCATCTATTTGTAATTTGTTATTTGTAGATCGTCCTTAATGCCTTAGCAAATAATTAGACGTAGTTTGGAGCATCCGTTCTCCAGAAGCCCGAATGAGGCCCGATTTCAAAGGTAACTCTGGATTGTTCGTGGCTTCGAAATTTTGATAAAAATTGAAGGCCTTTAAGACATTTGGGTGTTTTAGTCATATACAACGGTGTTTGCTGAGGGTAACCCTTTAATAGGTTTTAATTTTACATAAGGGCCTTACTTTCTAAGTATGGACTTCGGACGTCTCCGAGCCATTTTAGGTTGGTCGTAGCCTTTCGTGTTCGATACCTGCTTAATAGGCTCGGTGCATTCGGGATTCGATAGCCCGGACCATCCAATTTTTTATCAAACGATAGTCCCCGAGTCGGGGTAGCCCATAGGCTTTAGGATTTAGGATCCGTTGTGATGCATCGATGGAACAAAATTCATAGTGATAAAGTATAAAGAAAGTAAAGATTTCTTTCATTGTTTTTTATGTAGAGTACATAATCGGAGGTGCATAGGCCTTGTCTCGTGGCTAGATGGGTACGGTTCGTTTGACCGTTTGACCGTTACAATGAATCCTTCCTACCAAGACTTGGATTTTAATATTAAGTAATTGCACCCTCTAAAGATCCTACCTAGGGGTAATGGCCCCCAGTATTTGAGGCCGAACTTGTGAAAGCTCGAACACATGCTTTCAGACCTAATAGTCACATTTTCCGTCAGCCAAGTACCTGCAGAAAATATTCCGTAATATAGCGAAATTAAAAAGGGAATTGAGCTCGTACCTTAGTATTAGTACCGCTTTATGTGTTCCACGTTCCATTTGTTTGGTAGTTGTACACCGTTTCCTGACTCGAGTTTATACGAGCCTTTCCTGGTTATTCCGGCAACTCTATACGGTCCTTCCCAATTCTGTACCAGTTTCTCGTCATTTGGGTTTTTGGAGTGTAGTATTACTATTCTTAAAACCAAGTCCCCGACTTGAAAATGTCCAAGTGGACCAGGGCGGCTTCCCGCCTTTCGTCCAATAATTCCAAGCTCGTGGTCATGGCCTCACCGTCTGATATTTCGATAGCATACTGGAACCTAAGGCTCGGTTCCCCTACCTCGACCGGTATTAAGGCTTCTGCTCCGTAGACTAGAGAGAATGGGGTCGCTCCGATACTCAGCTTTGAAGTCGTTCGGTATGCCCATAAGACTTCGGGCAAGATTTCCTTTCACTTTCCTTTTGAATCGGTCAATCTCTTTTTCATGTTTTGAAGTATAGTTTTGTTCGTCGATTCCGCTTGTCCGTTTCCACTAGGGTGGTAAGGCGTTGATAATACTTACTTACCTTGCTGCCGACGAATTGTTTCCCGTTTTCGCAAACGATCTCAGCTGGTATCCCAAATCGACATATTATGTGATCCCAGATGAAGTCGATGACCTCTTTCTCCGGACCTTCTCGAGCGCCTAAGCCTCGACCCACTTGGAAAAATAATCGGTCATGAGTTGTATGTATTGGGCTTTACCGAGCGCCCATGGCAGGGGAGCGAAGATGTCCATCCTCCATTTCATAAACGGCCATGGCTACAGGATCGGGTGAAGTATCTTTCCCGGTTGATGAATTATCGGGGCGTGTCTTTGACACTTGTTGCATTTTCGTACGGAGTCTTTCACATCTTTTTCCATCTCATTCCAATAGTAACCGGCTCTGATTAACTTCTGAACTAGGGATTCTTCCCTCGAGTGTTTCCCGCAAGTGCCCTCATGCACCTTTCTCATGGTGTATTCGGTCTCTCCCGGACCCAAGCACCTAGATAGTAGGCCGAAGAAGGATCTTTTGAACAATTTCCCTTCGACTAAGCTAATCCTGGCAGCTTAGGTGCGCAGGGCTTTCGATTCCTTTGGATCTGATGGCAATTTTCCTGTTTTCAGGTAGTCAATGTATTTGTTTCTCCAATCCCAAGTCAAACTTGTCGAGTTTACTTCAGAGTGACCTTCTTCTACCATCGAGTTCATCAGATGTACCACTGCTCCCGAATCGAATTCGTCTGAGCCGACAAATGACCCCAAGTTGGCCAGTGCATCGGCCTCATTATTTAGATCCTGAGGTACGTGCTGCAGAGTCCATTTCTTGAATTAGTGTAGGGTCACCTGTAATTTGTCCAAGTACCTCCGCATCCGTTCGTATTTTACTTCGAACACTTTGTTGGCTGGATTTACGACAAGGAGGGAGTCACATTTGGCTTCGTTCACTTCAGCCACGAGGCTCTTAGCCAGTTCTAGACCTGTAATCATAGCTTCATACTCGGCTTTATTGTTAGTCAATTTCACATTTCTAATGGACTGTCTAATTATGTTACTCGTATGTGGTTTTAATACGATACCAAGAGCGGAACATTTCGCGTTGGAGGCACCGACCATGAATAGGATCCAGATCCCTGAGCTAGTCACCAAAGTGAGCAGCAATTTCCTTTTGACCTCGGGTATCAAAGCGGCGTAAAGTCGGCCAAAACATAAGATTTTATATCAGTTCGGGGTCTGTACTCGATATCGTACCAGCTAATCTCTACGGCCCATTTGGACAGCCGGTCCGAGAGCTCGGGCTTATGCATGACATTCCTCAGCAGGTAAGAGGTTATGACACATATAGGTGGCAATAAAAGTACGGTTTTAATTTCCTAGAAGTGCTTAGTAAGGCGAGCTATAATTTTTCTAGGTGAGGATACCTTGTTGAGGCATCTCATAGGGTTCTACTAACATAATAAATAGGAAATTGTGTACCTTCTTCTTCCTGGACTAGGACACCACTTACTGCCACCTCGAAAATCGCCAAGTAGAGATACATCTGTTCATCTGCCTTCAAAGTGTGCAACATAGGGGGACTCGATAGGTATCGCTTGAGTTATTCCAAAGTTTGCTGGCATTCCGAACTCCAAGAGAAATGTTCTTCTTTTTCAATAGTGAGAAGAACCAATGACACTTATCTGATGATCTCGAGATGAACCGGCCCATCGCGGCTATCCGTCCGGCCAGTCTTCGTACTACCTTGATGTTGTTGACTACGCTCTATGGCCTTTATTTTTTCGGGGTTGATCTCTATTCCCCGTTTAGATACCATGAATCTAAGAAACTTGCTCGAGCTGACCCAAAATGCGCACTTCTCCAGGTTTAGCTTCATGTTGTACTTTCTCAATATGTCGATGGTTTCTTGCAATGTTTCAATTGGTCCTGTGCTCGCAGGGACTTGACCAACATATCGTCAATATAAACTTCTATTGATTTTCCTATTTGTTTTTTGAACATCCGGTTGACTAGGCGTTGGTATGTGGCACCGACATTCTTTAATCCGAATGACATTATGTTATAGCAGTAGGTGCCAAATTTGGTTATGAAAGAAGTCTTTTCTTGATCGTTCGGGTCCAGCTGAATTTGGTTGTACTCGGAGTAGCCGTAGAGAAAGTGAGTATCTCGTGTCGGGGCGTCGTGTCGATCATTCAATCGATGTTAGGCAAAGGGAAAGAATCCTTTGGACATGCCTTGTTCAGATCCTTATAATCTACACGTACCCTTAGTTTATTACCCTTTTAGGCACTATCACTATGTTAGCTAACCAATCTGGGTATTTAACTTCCCGGATAGAACCTATTTTCAGAAGTTTAGCTACCTCGTCCTTGATGAATGCGTGTTTAATCTGGGACTATGGCCTTCTCTTCTGCTTAACCGGATGGAACTTCAGATCCAAGCTCAACTTTTGAGTGGTTACCTCCGGTGGGATCCCTATCATATCTAGATAAGACCAGGCAAAACAATCGGCTTTAACTTTAAGAAAATCAATAAGTTTTTTCCTAAGCTCGGGGGTTAACCCCGTGCCCTGGTATACCTTTCGATTCGGTAGGTGCTCCATAATATAACTTGCTCCTACTCCTCAATCATAGATTTGGTGGCTTCAGTGTCATCGGGTGTTATGAATTATCTCGGGACACTATAATCGTCCTCATTGTCCTCTCTAAACTCTTTTTGTTTCTCCGGCTCGGCTGAGGCCGACATCATTGATTGCTATTTAGTTTCTTCTTTTTTGGTTAGCTCTGTGCTTTTTGATGTTGAAACTGCGGGCACCAGACCACTTCATCGATAGTGAATATTTCCCTTACGGCCAACTGTTCTCCATAGACCGTTTTGACTCCTCCCGAAGTGGGAAATTTCAGCGCCTGGTGTAAAGTCGATGGCTGTCGCGCCCCCTTTTTCCTCGCGGAGTACGGGTTTCGACATTTTGGGACAACTCCTTTCCTTTTGGAAATTGGGTATGAGATTTGAAGAGTCGCCACCTAACGGATTAAGGTGCGTTAGGGCACCTAGAACAATTAACTCATGAAACCAGTTTACATTACCAGAGATTGGGTAAGGGCTCGAAATTACCTTGAGGGGAAGGTGTTAGGCACCCCTCGATGTCCACAACGGTGGGTCCCGACCAAACTCAATTTAAGCAAATTAGTCTTTAAGGAAATAAAGCATTTCAAACAAATGGAGATTATTTTGAAACGGGAATTAAAGGGGTCCTAAGTTTATTAGCCTATAGGATCACTTCCATGCAATACTCGGTAACCTTCCCCAAAATTGAGGTGTTACGCGTAGCATTAACGCACAGGTCATCATCACCTTTACTACCTAATTACCCTCCCCTTTTCCAATTATTACCTAAGCGTTCTAATAACATCCAGTACATACCTTGTGCGTGCACTACCCGTCCCTTACCTCTGGCCTTGGAGGTGTTTAGGACCTCTATTTAAGGCAGTTCTAGACTCACCTATGTTGTTTAAAAGGAGAAAACTAAGTGACAAACAAAAGTCAAGTAGGACTGTCACATAAAGAGCAATTAAGTGGGCTCATGTTAACCTCCACAAATAGACAAATAAATGCACGCTATTCAAACAAGCAATTTTAAATGATTTTAGGATCCTATAGGCAGGATATCTAAATGAGCACAAGCAGAATATACAACAGTTTTATTAAAGCGAGCATATGAGTACCTATCAGTTTGCCTACTAATTTTATTAAACCCTGAATCTGGGCATTCTCAATCAGTAAAAATATCAGAATTTAGGCCCAAAATCATTAGTAACCCTACAAATTTGCCTAAGTGATTAATAGAATCCTATAGGCATGCTTTCTAATTTACAGAATCAGTTAATTCCTACAGACATGATTTCTAGGTGTTGGGACTTATGTACTTATTTCTTATAGTCATGATACCTAAATTACAGAAACTGATTTTAAAATCCCTATAGGCATGATATCTAAATTGTAGAAAATGACTTTTACTTCCTATAGGCATGATACCTAAACTGCAGAAACTGATTTTTTATATATCTCCTATAGGCATGATTTCTAAGTGTTGACTTGATTTAAACTCCTATAAAAATGATCTCTAAGTTTCAGAACTGATTTCACCCTATAGGCATGATATCTAAGTTGAAACTGATTCCGTGTCTCCTATAGGCATGATATCTATTAATCATGTGTGAGCAGAAAATTTTAAGCAAATTGCCAGGAAAGTTTGTTAATCAAAATAATAGAATCCTATAGACATGGTCGCTAATTGTAACGACCCGGCCGGTTGTTTTATGAATTACCGCCCCGTTTTCCCCATTTCTGCTTCTAGTTGCTTTGTTCAACTGTATTATGTGTGATCGGGTTGGTTGGCTCAGGTTCGAAGAGGTTTTGGTAAGGTTTGAGACACTTAGTCTCTTTTAAGAAAGCTTAAGTTGGAAAACTCAACCGGATGTTGACTTATGTGAAATAGGGCTCGGGTGTGAATTCCGATGATTCGGATAGCTTTGGGAGGTGATTTGGGAGTTAGGAGCGTGATCGGAATGTGTTTTGGAGGTCCGAAGTAGATTTAGGCTTGAATTGGCGAAATTAGAATTTTGGCATTTTTTCGATTGAGAGGTGAGATTTTGATATAGGGGTCGGAATGGAATTCCGGAAGTTCCAATAGGTCCGTTGTGTCATTTGGGATGTGTGTGCAAAATTTCAGGTCATTCGGACGTGGTTTGATAGACTTTTTGATCGAAAGCGGAATTTGAAAGTTTTTAGAACTTTAGGCTTGAATTCGATGTGATTTGGTGGATTCGATGTTGTTTGAGGTGTTTTGAAGATTGGTACAAGTTTGGAGAGTGGTATGTGACTTGTTGGTGCTTTTGCTTGAGGTGTCACGCCCCGAATATGACGAGGCATGGCCGGCACCCGGTGCTGTACTCGGCCCGAGCGTACCACTCTGTAACTGTGGACTCTGGAGGGGTAACCCTCATCTTAGGCCGATGAGGCCATATTCTGAATCGTCTGAAAATAACATCTCTCTCATCTATGGGGTAAACATACCCAAAAGCTCATATATATATATATATATATGTGGAGGCTGACGAGGCCGCCATGAACATCTACTGATATACAAACTATACAGGAC